>NW_009619414.1:0-39984 GCF_000690535.1 Cariama cristata | reverse complement strand
GGCATTGGCTGCAGCAGTTTGTACAGTCTTGTTGGACATCACTCCAGTTGCAAACTCCTGCTGCGCTTTCTCAAAGCTGGCACCAGTCGTGCGGTAGAGACCGTGCACCTAGGGAGGTGGAAAATAGTGAAAAAACGGTGTTGAGCCTTCTCTTTCTTGGTAGATAACAGCAAAGTCTCAAACACAAAGCAGAGCTGTGTGGTGGGGAAATCTGGTTTGCTCAAGTCTTTGGGAGGATCCAGAAATGAGTAAACAGACTTTTTTCCCCACAAATCCTACAACTTTGATTGCCCTGCTGACACACAGTTTGACTGTAGGAATACCTGTAACTTTCTGCAAGTTCAGAGTGGTTTCATAGGTCTTTACTAAAATGTGTGTGCTATCTACTCTCTGAAATAGCATATTTAAATACACAAACAGGTTGTATCCTTAGCATAACACAGGGCTCATAGCTCACAAAAATAGTCTTGTGTCTCCATTTGCATACAACTTGTTGTACTCATAAAAATTGGTAAGTCTGCATGTTAAAAAACACAGCAGGAAACAAAACCAAAAAAGTAGTTTCGAATCCACTGTATCAATAACACTTCGGTGAATTTTTTTTTTACATCAATTTTTAGAAACATTTTAATTTCATACAGCTATGAGTAAGTATTAAAAAGTATAAAATATCCTACTATTGCAGATATGTATCTGCTAAACTAGTGTGATGACCAATAGCTCTGCTTAATAAGCAGAAGTATTAAACAATATGAGTTAGAAACACTTTAAACAATATGGCATATAATCTCTAGTACAGCAAAAAACCAAATCCTAAGTAACTTCCAATTAGCCAGGTATTAAAATTAAAACGCTATTTCTGACTCATATTCATTCAAGTGACAATAAAGTTATCAAATATTGCAAAGACATTCTCATTCAAGTGTAGCAGGAAAATTAAGGTTGTAACTTTGTTATAAATGTGACTGTTTCTATCCATAAAGATACACCAGGTCACATCTGAGTACGCAGGTTTTTGAAAAGAATCCAGATGCATACAGTAGGAAGAGTTTAAAAAAAAAAACCTTCACCATACATTTTTCTTGCTTGTTTCCTTCTCCGGTACCTGAGTATTTATGCAGAAAACTAACAAGGAAAAGAGACATCTCCAGGCAATGCTTAAAATTTCCAGCTTACTGTAAATAGACTAGAAGAGTTTGGGTATGTGAAAATCTTTAAGCGTAACTGTCACTGAGGTTGACTTATTGGAATTGTGAGCACATCATCATCAGAATTCTCAGTTACATTTTACCTAAACACCACTAAAAACTTACTAGCACATTAGTATCTAAACTTAGGTCTTCTGGATGGAAATTCACAAGAAGGAACCAAGGGAAAAAAGCATGTTTCTTTGCGCTTTTATGCTATGCAATCATTAATTGGCAACAAAATGTTAAAATAAGAAAAGGAAAGAAGTAAAAATCCTTTTCTGAGGTGCCAAGCATCTCCCTCTTCTGTTGATTTTAACGGGAATGATTTTAGTAAGATGTGAATCTTAGCAATCATTTGAATCACACTTCACTCAGCCTGATGAATCACCACAGATGTGAAAATTACAACCTGGCATCTACAGGTACAATCATAGTTTCCAGTGCATTCACCTACACTTTCATTGTGGGCTTACGTCCCAATTTCTCTTTTTCAGAGCTGTCCTTCCCCAATTTAGTTGGCAGAAAATATGTGCATTGTACAAACAGCATTTCATAACTCCACAACAGTATGAGCAAACAAGTACAGTTGTTAATAGGTAAGGCACCCCTCAAGAATGTAATTTAATCCCCACTAATTTGTGAGAGAGTACCTCTCATGCAGGAAAGCAAAGTCCAGATCAAACATAGGAAACAGAAGAGGGGAATAATATGTAACTTACCTTTTTAAACATAACTAATGAGATAACAGCAGATGCTGTGAAAAGTGCAGCTATGATGATCATCATAATGCCAACAGGAATACTCTTATTAAGACCAGTAAGAGATGAAATCCATCCACTGAAGAAAAAAGAAAGGACAGACTTCACTAGCACAGCACATGAACAATTTAACCTCAGGTATCTACATCAAGGGAAGCTTTATAACCTCCTAGTTCTGATAAACTTTGAGTATTTTCGAAGAAAAAGTCATGGGAATTTTACATAAGCGTATTTCAGTTCTATAATAAGCTTTTAGAGCTTAGTTTCCATTTTTTCCAATGCATGCAGTGAAACTATATGAAAAACTATAGTAAAGATCATTATTCTTGTGATATTTCTTGTGAAGAAATTAGAGAGCTGCTCATCAACATTTGGGGTTTTTTTTGCCATTTCATGTTTCACCCACTCTTACTAGTTAAGAGCACTCCAAAACTGCTTTTTTTAAGTGCTAAATATAACAATTCCAGTGAACACAAGATTTTTTTAAAAAAAACCACACTATTGCAGTTGTTGTATCAAGTATGAGCGTTTGTCTTATAGACAGTACAATGCTCCAGAAAATGGAATACTCACCAGTTTCCCCATCTTTGAAATCCTGCAGCTTGAAGTACATGTACAGCAAACTGACAGATATATACAAAGAAGAACACAAAGAACCTGAATGAACTGTCATTCCTGAAAGAGGGGGGGAAAAAAAGATTAAAGCAGCCAGGAAATTAATGATTTTTTGCAAACGTTGCACCAATCTAAAAATTTTTTCTGCATCAACTAGAGGAAAAGTGCTTTCATTTATTGACAGTGACTTGAAATATCAGTAATTCTATGGTATTGTAGGGTGTTTATGTACAAGAACTGCTCCTCCTTCTTTAATAGAGTACTTTTGCCACCTGCACCTCTAACAGAGGTGCGATTAGCAGCAAGACACTATTCCTTAGTGTTCCGTTCAGCACACAGCAGGGCCTCTTAGACTAAACACAGAAGTTTTGCTACAATGCAAGAAGAACAGAAGTCTGATCCACTTTCAGACTGAAGTTCACAGTGCTAATGGGATGGGAAGAAAGTATTTTACTTGTGAACGGATATAAAATCTAATATGGAAATACTAAAACATAGTGCAGACCAGAATACTGAAGCAGCTGTTGCTTAAAAGCAAAATATACAAAATAGGTTTGCTGTTTAAATTACTAAAATGCCAGTCTGACAAAGACTGAAAGTAAAAAAAGTACAGGCAGAATCTCAGCTTATTACTATCAAAAGTAATTATGACATGATATGCTTGCTACCAGCGTCCTAAAGAAAGTAGAAATCACTTAGTTAAGTCACAGAATCAAATTTTGCCTTTAACCGGTCTTCCTACAGAAGGAATTTTGTTAATTTCTATTATACAACCAGTGCAGTTCAATAACTATTCCATTTTCAGCTGACCAACTGACTGAAAGTTGAATATGCAAATAGTAGTTTTCCTTTTCCAAATAATCAATATGCACTAAGAAAAGATAAGGATTTACTAGAGAGCAAATGCAAGTTCAACTATATGATTCCACAGAGATATGTGGGTACAGCAATACCTCCTCGGTTAGCAAAAAGAAACATCTCACTTAGTCTAAAGGTTACGCTTAACTGCAATTTCTGGCCATCAATCTTTCTCCACAAGAATTAGCGCATTTTAATAGTGAAGATCCTGAAATCACTTCAATGTAAAAAAAGAATTCCCAAGAAATCCTGTAAGAGTACAGGATTTAGAATCTCTACATGCTGATTTTCACACACACACAAAAAGTTAAATTTTGCATGCAAACCAACCATTCTATTCTCAAACACAAAGCTACCACATCTCACACTTGTGAAGTCTGCAAAGATTGCTAAAAGCTAGGAAAACTACTAGAGTTTGATTACTATATACCTGCTCTATTAATTCTTAAGAATCTCAGTCTACTTCAATGACAGACACTGTACGTCACTTAACAATGGAAGATTTTTAACTATAGATTTTATGAAGCTCATTCAGGATGCCAAAAATTTAAGACACACTTAATATTAACCTACTCAAATTCTTGGTGTGAAGGGATAGAGATTTAATGAGATTTTTCCTTAAAATTGTTACCAGTCCATTACAAAGTTAATATTTCCTACAAATATTTTGTCAATGGTAGAAGCTATCAATACTTTAAAGGATATTCCATGATATTCCTAAATATTGCCATCTATGTTTCAAATACAACAACTGAATTAATGGCAAACATACTACTTGTTTCTAATGAAAGCATATCAAAGGATTGTCATAATGATAATCAACCAAATGCTGGAATGTTAATACATTTTGACAAGTTTTTAAATATCCTAAGTCAAGCTGAAGTTGTTACCTGAAAGCTCCATAAAGTGGTCTGTACCAGCAGACAAAAGAACAAGGGGTAAAAAGCAAGAACCAGAGAATACTCAATCCAAAATCAACCCCTCGTGTAGCATCAACGTAAAACCAGGCCAAACATCCAAAGATATTAAGAAATAGTGTCACTGTATGGACTGTAGAAGCAAAAGCAAAATATTCTTAATTAAGTTATGTTTATACAATAAATTATTACAACTGTTAAAGTAATACCGAAACTGAGCATTTTTAAACAAAACATCAGCATGCTGACAATAAATCAATACCCTCTCAATATCCTCAGCAATAAGCTGATTTTTGTACAGTTATCTAATTTTCAGGTAAATCCTGTATTCACAAGTAAAAGTACTGAACATGAAAATTCAAGTACTACCAGGTATATGGTGAAGTAAAAAATCCTGTCATAAACCCAAAACATTTTCAAACTGAAAATGATGAAAAAAGAGGTTTCTACAGCTGCAATAATTGATACTTTTTCTACAACAATAACTGCATACAGATATTTACAGACTACTGAATATTTTTTGACAGAAAGCTTATAAATGATATAAAATGCATCATAAAAAAATTGCAATGAAAAGCTCTTTTTCTTCCATGTAGTGAAGCAAATAAACCCCACTTAGTAAAAACGTTTCTCAGTAAAAAAAGATCTGCAAGAAGTTGTTGCAGATGCTTCAATACTTATTGCATATTCAAATATTTACTATCTTGTGTAATTTGCTGTAGGTGAATCTGCTTTGTCAGGGGTGTTGGATTAGATGATCTCCAGAGGTCCCTTCCAACCCTGAACATTCTGTGATTCGTAAATCCAAATTCCTGTCTTCTTTTGATAAATATAAGCAAGTTTACTAAGGGGTATTTGTTCTTTTTTCTAGTCAATACTGGAAAACAGGGAGACTCCCTAGATTACTAGAAGCATCCACATTCTGGTGAAGTTTGAACTTTCTGAAACTACTACTTTTTTTATAACTGCAATTATGATAACGGGACAAGTTTTAGAAGAATACCATCAGTGGAAAAGAGGGTTGAAATGTCACACCCACTACTGATACTTATCAGCACAATAAAACCAGCAACATAGGGGTCTACCTCACTACCATCACGGAGAATCTCAGCTGTAAAAACAGTATTAGCAAGCTACAGTACTTCACTGACAGTTCTCCCTTCGCTCCACTCATGCTTCTCTCTGCCTGCTGCAAGGTGAAGAAAGGTATTTGTCCTTTAAGCCAACACCTTCACTAAGTGAGCTAGGTAAGCTTTGCTGTTGTATGAACAGACAGGTGTTTTTATGCTCAGGGTAATGGTTTTAAGGACCTTCTACCTACTAGCTCTTCAAATTAAACCATGATACAAGTTATTAGACAATAATGACCACCTGGGGGGCTGAAATAACCTAAGCATTTGGCAGAAGTCTGCAACATGCAATGTATACATGACAGTAACTTCGCAGTTATACCAACAGAGTACTCAGTGTGAAGTGACCAAAGAAACCATTCTCCTAGTTTAGCTGTGAAAGCAGTTGAGGGGGCGTTCATGCCAGAATAAGAGTGAATGATGGGAAATTACATTAGTTTAAAAAATATTCAGACTCAACTTCTTTTTTATTAGTGTAAACTTCCATGTACAGAAGAATCCTACTTAGATATACATTCCCTGTCTTAATTAACTATGCTTTATCATCCATTAATGTTTGAAAGCGAGTTTTAGATAAAGACAAGTTGCACTGATGCTATTTGGCATCTACATTATTGAGATTATTATTTTGCAGTCTGATTTGGAACTGTATGAAAATAGATTTTTATAGTAAGTTTCATTTCAGTAATGTTTTATTGATGATATTCTTCGGAAACCAAAGTCCTCACTAGCACACATGACAAAAGAACGTGCTTCTTCCCAGCAATCAGCTGGACTGTCACCTTGTAATGGACTGCCTCAAGGGGAATGGGGTGTCTACAAAATGGAGGGTTTTAAAGTCACAAGGCCACTGACAAGTGAGGACAAAGCTAGTGAAGTCTGATCACACACAACCTTGGAGCACAGAGTGGCTCCAAATGTAGTTTAGGCTTTTGTTCCTTGTGTGTTCTGCTCTTCTTGGAGAGGGGGCAGGTAAGCAAGGATGCCTTAAAAAGGCTCAGTGCTAAAAGCCAGGAAAAGTGTCATTCTGTCTGTGTGCCACTAAAACAGTAATGGTCACAAAACCAAGATAGAATAGAAATGCTCCACTGGCAGCTGACAGAAGCCATTGCTAATTGATTGCTGTAGTCCACGAAAACAAGGGAGCACTCGGGCAGTAGAGGGGGAGAAGAGAAAAAAAAAAAAGGCTCTCCTCAGGGAAAAAGGCAAAAGAATATGCGCAAAGATAAAACCACATCAAGGGATCAGAAAACTCTGACTTCTGATACAAACAGAGAAAAAAGATGGATGAATTCACAGAATAGGGACACAAACAGACTTGTTTTCTCAAGAGATAAAGAGCATATAGATCTGATAAAGACCAAGAATTAAGGATATAAAAATTGCTACTAACCATGGAAAGACACAGAAAACTGAAACAGAAAGGTTTTTTCCTACAGCTGCTAAAAAGGAAGAGGAAAACTAACCTAGTTTACAATGTGGTGAGCTCACAGTACTAGATTTAGCCAAATGTGACTATGTTCACAGAACCCCTAGGCCTTACAAGACCTAGGAAGTTCTGAAGAGGAAATAAAATGCAGGGTAGAGCAGCATGCAGAAGTAGGCTGATTTGCTATGGTAGTAAGTGTCTCCACTGAGGAAGCATAGCCACTCTAATGAAAAATGTGCCAAACCATGTAGATATGATGCTGGGAAAGAAGAATCACAAAGATTGTTTCAACAGCCAGCCTTAAAATACAGAATTATGTACTCAATCTTTTTTTTTTTTTTAGCCTGAAATAGATTTTGTCTTTCTTTTCCTTTACTATGCCCTTTCCTTCCTTCCTGAGTAATCCCTAAGTCACAGACTACTAGAGCTAAAGAAGGAAAATAGCAAAAGGACTCAGTTAAAATCTCAGTCTACCTAGAAGAAAATCTGTCATGTTATTATAAAAGCACAACTCCTACATATTTTGAAATAGTGTAACGTTGCTGCTTCCTTTATTTATTGCCATAAGAAGGAAAAAGAAAAACAGTATTAATATTCTAGTTCTCACTACCCAACTTCACCTTGTCTTGGAAACATATGGCACTTTCAGGAACTCAGTCCTGCAAATGGCCAGAATTAATAACTATCCTAAAATTTTGCAGTACCTGATCTTAGATTTTATATAAATCTGAAATGTCTGTCAGATTTATGAGAGTGACTAGTCACACATTCTACACTGGATTTAGTTGCTTATTTGAAGATTAATGACCCAACAATGAATATAGAAAGCTGTGGATTACGATAAAGTGGAATTCACTTGATTCAATGCTGACTGCTCATTTCATGTGTTTCAATTACGTAGTTCAATCACAGTAATAAGATTACCAGATTAACAGGTAAAACTAAATCTGGTAACTAAATCTGAAGCCCTGAAAAAAATACAGAAAAATTCTGAAATTCACATTTCCTTAATATGCTAAAAAAATATTAAAGGCATCAAAGCATCTAAATCTTTGGAACTTCCTCAGTCTCAGAGTAATTATTAGGCCCTCCTCACACTGGACAAAGCAAAAGAAACAACGTTGTGGCATTTGTGCACTTGGTTCACCCAGTCATTTCTCCAGTCAAAACACAGCACCTTAATGAGGGCAAAATTAACCCTACAAAGATGGTGTAGAGCATTCTTGGCGTACAAAGGATAGTTTTAACATGGACTTCAGCTAATTTACTTCATATTATTTTTTTAAATAGACTAAAATTATATGAAGTCTCTACTATAGACTAAAAACTACATTAAACAATGTATATTAAAGCAAATGGATATTATACTTCTTAA
Organism: Cariama cristata; assembly: GCF_000690535.1. Classification (NCBI taxonomy): domain Eukaryota; kingdom Metazoa; phylum Chordata; class Aves; order Cariamiformes; family Cariamidae; genus Cariama; species Cariama cristata. Next base: position 31,712 of record NW_009619414.1, on the reverse strand, counting down.
ACTCACAAGTCTATTAACACTGATTGTGAATTATATTTCTTAACATATAAGCTGATTTTAAAAACAGTAAAATTATTTCTAAGTTAATAAATGGTCAAAGCTCATTTTACAACACAGAGACAATTAAACCAGAAAACTGCAATATACTAGAACCAAGCTGCCTTAGGATAATCATCCTCCTTTTTTTCCATGGAAGTTTCTATGAAATAATTCAATACTTTTAAAATTGAAGCTAACAAGAAGATTTCACTTCAATATTTGACTTCTGATTTAAAACAATTTCTCATTACAGATGTTACAAAAGCCAAAGTAGCAGGTATGTATCATCAAGTTTGAATAGGCACTTTGTTTTTTCTTTTAAAAAAAACCCAAAACTTACACATCCACAAATAGTACATAATCTTTACTGTCTTCTGGAATTCTACAGGAATGTCTACAGAAAAGTCCTGGTAGAAACAAGGACCTACTGGAAAATTCTCAGGAAGAGGTGGCCAGTTATTTTTTCTACCTGCAAAACAGAAAAAAAACCCAGAGCTTCATAATACAGTTTTAATCTCTGTATACTAGAAAGAGATACGCATTTGGACTTGTTCAAATTGTTTTATGCATGAGTTTCACAAGCGCATGGACAACTTGGGCTACCAAAACCCAAGAGTTTTATCAGCAATCCTCTCACAATACTGAAAATAAACTTCAGCAATAAAATACAATGAAGTGCAGATAGATCAAGAAAAGTACAATATTTTATCTACGTAAAAGATTAAGCGGGCATCTGACAGTTCCTATAAAGTAATGAGAAAAGAGAATTCTTCACAAAACAAGCATATATGGGCAGAAAGACAATTTCTCAGAGTTCCTTGGCTTTTAAATGCACATTTCCCTGAAGTCCCACCACACTCACATACTTTGTTGAACACAAAAACTAGGGACTGAAAAACATTCTTCTTTCTCAGAATGCTGATATTTTTACCACCAGGCTACCTCTTAACACTTTGAATTAGCTCCCAATATAGTTTACAGTCAAAGCTTTACCTAAAAGCCCATAAGCCTCAAGAAAGGCAGCTATTGAAACGATCTGAACTACTTTGTTGTTACAAGAAGATGCCCTACAGCATGATCGTATTTTGATACAGTTGTCTGACGGAGTGAGGACACCACAAAGGACACAGTATCAGACACTTGGATTTCCTGTATTCTGATCTGCTCACAGACTAGAGTATACACTGCTGAACACAAGTCATACCAAGCACAGACTCAGAGATTCAACTGAGACAGTAACTGCAACAAACCTTTACCATAGCATTTCAAATTCTGGACGCAAGAGATACATTAATCACCATGTTCCAAAAGTGGAGCTGGACTAGAGACTAACCTAAAGGCACCTTTGTTTGAAATTCTGACAAGGTTTTGGTTTTGCTTGCAATTTCTATTTTCAACCATATCTTTACAAGCAGTTCATCTGATAAGAACAGAAAATTGCAAAGCTTACATACTTGAATTTTTCTTATTTGTTGCCCCACTCAGACAAGATGAAGCTGTCAGTTCCAAACAGGTCCAAAGCACTGAGCATCTGTTAAGTTTTCTGCCTCTTCTACTAAAATTTTCACCAAGCCTTTCAGAGCAGGGGATTGGCAGAGGAAGCATACAGAAGGTAATAAAGTAATATTCTCACCCATATCAAAAACTACTTCAGAATTTCTTATGTGAAAAATATCTGATAATGATTCAGATCTTCATTCTGCAGTACATGGTAATTTCTCTCAGGACTGATAGTTTTAAGATGGAGTTATGGAAAAACTCATGTATCTGATAATAATTCCAGTTATTATTTAAGAACTGTATTTCATGTGCTCTCCCACTGCTGTGGTATAGGTTTTAAAATTTTCAACTAAGACTGAAAGACAGCCTGGTGAAACAGTTTGAGATCAAAAACCGAATGGTCTTTTTCTAAATACTCTTTGCATACTGATATTCCAATATTGTATCTTGATAAGCAAAGAGCTAGCTCAGAGTTATTTCATTCCACGCAAGTTACCATCTCAAGGCCTATTAACATAATTTCAATGGCATGCCTACACTATGAATGCAGACACCCCTCAAACTAGCTTTATGCCAGCACAGAAAGGGATTTTTCAGGCATGTCCAAATGAACTAGCTGAAATAGGAAGCAGCACACTTCAATTAGCTCAAATGCAATGCTGCACAGGATCTAAGCAGAGAAGACCAAAGGTACCAAGCTGAGCTGACCTACCAGCTTGAATATCTCTGCACTGTAGTCAATTGTATATGACAATGGTGTCCTACATGTGCAGCCAGCATCTCAAATTGAATGCAAATAGCTAAGAGTATTGCAAAAGACCCTGACCTCTAATCGAGACAACTCTACAGTGTTTTCAAATGAGTTCAAATGACTGCGTGAAAGAAAAAAATCAAACAAAAAGAAAAGAATATTTTTCTCCTTAGTCACAATATACAATTCCTGATTTGCAGCATCTCTCACACAGTCAATTGGTAAAAAACTACTATCTTCTTTAAAGCTTTAAGAGCTCTCTCTTCTCTGTTCAGCCTTCATAAAGAATCATTTAGATTCTTCATGGATTCTTTAAGCACTTTGATATGAACAACTGCAACCTAATAATAAATGCCCACTTTTGAAATATCCTGAAACATGCATGGGGTATCAGAGTTATGTTCCCTGAGATACAGATGAACAAAACTGTACCTAAAGCCTGGACAAGAAAAGTAATTAATCCAGACCATTAATATACGTTAGTGAAATTAGATGAAGGGCAATACATGGAGATGGAAATGAAAACAAAACAAAAACTAAGAAAGTAATTATCTAGGAGATTTAAGACAGACTGAAAAGAACAAATACTGAGAAAACAAAAATGGTTTAATGAAGGGACAATATCACCACGATTCTTCTCCTTAGAGGAAGAATTGCAGTTCCCCATTCCCAGATCCCAGCAAATAAATGGCATATGACTGCTCTCTACAGCTTCCTGAGGAGTGGGAGTGGGGAGGGAGGTGCTGATCTCTTCTCCCTGGGATCCGGTAACAGGACATATGGGAATGGTTCAGAGCTGCCCCAGGGAAGGTTTAGACTGGACATTGGGAAGCACTAGGAAGTCAAACACTGGAACAGGCTTCCTAGAGAGTTGGTCAATGCCCCACACCTGTCAGTGTTTAAGAGGCATTTGGACAATGTCCTTAATAGCATGTTTTAACTTTTGGTCAGCTCTGAATTGGTCAGCCAGTTGGACTAGGTGATTGTTGTAGGTCCCTTCCAAGCGAAAATATTCTATAAAATATTCTAAGAATTTTAATTACTAAGCAATTATGCAATCTGGAATTGTACCACTGCATATTAAAAAAAAACAACCCAGCACATGTGGACATAAAACAATCTGAATTCTAGATACAAGTGAAAAGACCACACAAAGTCAACCTTGCCCACCGGGTGTTTTGTGTTTTGTTTTCGTTTTTTTTCTGAACTTCAGTCTGAAGTTCTTCCTTTTGAAAAGGAATATTCCCAAAGATCTACTTCTAGCAAACTATCTTCAGTTAAGAGGACATGAATCTTCTCATCTGTGAAACTGCTGTACAAAAACTCATGGTTTGCACAGTACACTTAGAGTTTTTGGCAAAATGAGATACTGATCTTGACTATGGGTTCCAGAGTGTCATATGAAAAATTAATAAAATATTAATAATAGAACAGATCTTTCTGCTATTTGTATAGAGTATTATGTCTGTAACATACCAAAAGATAAGAAATTGTTTCAAAACAGGAAAATTCTCCTACAGCTATAAATACTGACAGAAGAGAAATCAAAGAGATGTTACTTATAAAGTTACTGTTACTTCTCAAAATGCTCCATTTCTATTCAATAGTATTACTCAGATACTAACCTAGAATAAAAACATCTGGCAGGAGACAGCAGCATGTAACAGAGGCCAGATTTAAAATTTTTACAGTGAAAATCTGCACAGGACAGGCCCGTTTTTATTCACTGTATGCAATGTCTCAAGGGAGATAAAATTCCTTTTCCTGAAGAGTTTATAAAATGCCCTCTTTGATCTGTTTCACAATGACACTATAAAACTAAAACAGTTTCTAAGAAAATGTGAAATTTCTGCAATTAAAGAAATATTTTTCCATGCATACCCCCCTGCTGATTGAGACTCTGCATTTCCCTTTCTCTGCGATCTAGTTCAGCTGCTTTTCTTTCCAGTTCTTCTTGACGCTTTAGCAGTTCTGCCTGGGCCAAGGCATGCTCCTGAACAAAACAAGCATGTTAGATAATGATCAAAAATATGAACACAAAATAAATATTCCAAGTCTGTTTTTTATAATTAAGCATCTCCAGTTATGGACGAAGACTGACCTAATATTGCACGAATTCAGGCATTAACTGATTACCTAAAGCCAGTATTAATTTTCATAAATCACTAGGAAAGCAATGCTTATTTACCAAATACATTATTCCAGATGTGTATTTAAATAATTATAATTAAAAGGAACCTAGTGCCTGAAAGTTACAGACAAACCTTTGCAATTTGTGTGTAAGCAGGTGGTTCTTCTGTTGGTTTCATTATTGCTGGCTGAGTACTGGGTACATTAGGCATTTTCACATTTCCTGGAGGAGGCTAAGAAAACAAGAGACAATTATAGGAAAACAGTTTCCTATTTTAATAAACAACTTTTCATTAACTTGGTAAGAACCAATCTAGTTGTTTTATAGGAAGTGTTACTGATAAACTGAAAATCTGATATGCTGCCCTGCCTGCAATATTTATAACCTTTAGGAAAAAGAAGTTAATTTTATGCTGTGGTGCAGCGTTCTGCTTATTTGGTTTTACACTGCATTACTTGCCATAAATACACACGGAATTTTAGGTATCAGTAGAAAGTAAATAGAATTTTAATTTTGTTTAGACATGAATATGGATAGGAACAGTTACTGTTTAAGAGAATTGCAGGATTTAACAGTGATCTATTCATATTCTGAAACACGATGCCATTTATTACTAATGTCTTCCAGAGCTTTCTACTCAACAAAGGCTTGTATCACCTGGCTAACTAGAGAAGTAATGTACCATATTAAATTTTCCAATTCAAGATCCATCATCTTTTACTTAACTATTCCACCAGTATGCACTGTAGTATCTAGTTTCAAGTACCACTGGCAATTCATTTACTTGGTCACTACCTATAAGAATACAGCTTACAATAAGCTTTTAGTAGCTGAGTTTTTTTGGTTGTTTCCTTTTTTTTTTTTTTTTTTAACTCCTCTTCTCCTTATTCCCATTTGTCATATTCTCTGACTTTCTCCACATCTGTCTATCATACACGATGTTAACCAGTAGCTATCAAACCAAGGAAAAAACTACTGCCTAGATTGAACTTATCAACTGAACTTTACCAAAGCAGATCAGTATAGCACTACTATGATGTTACTTTAAATATGCTTTGGGGGGAAACTATAATTCCTTCTTTGCGTGGAACTCACAACATGAAAGACTTCCCTGTTCTGTGATCTTGTAAGACAGAGAACCACATGTTCCCAGTAAGACTGAAATCAAGAACAATAACCGTAAGTGTGATGTCTTCAATCAAAAGCACCTTAAAACAAAGCAAGAATCAACTAAATACCACTAACTTAGCAATTTATGACTTGGTCCAGATTACCTGCATCTTTTCTAACCAACTTTTGAAATGCACAACTGCAATACACTGAGGAGAAAATATCATGCCCAAGTAAACTCCACCTCTGTGTGTGATACTGCAGCATATCTCAGCAATATCAGCTGATTCCAGCATTTCAAAACTATCTTTCCATCTTCCAGAATTCTGAGATATCAGAGAGGTGTAATTTCTCAGAAATGTTTGGTGATTTAAGGTCTTCATCCTAAAAAAGACTACTCAGTGCTGCAGGATGAAGACAACGGAAAGCTGAGGGCTGGGTCTTGCACTTCAGTCACAACAACCCCATGCAACGCTACAGGCTTGGGGAAGAGCAGCTGGAAAGTTGCCCAGCGGAAAAGAACCTGGGGGTGTTGGTTGACAGCCAGCAGAGTATGAGCCAGCAGTGTGCCCAGGTGGCCAAGAAGGCCAATGGCATCCTGGCCTGTATCAGAAACAGTGTTGCCAGTAGGACTAGGGAAGTGATTGTCCGCCTGTACTCGACACCAACAGTTGCAGATCCCTCAGATATGAGCAAGAGGCCCTCAGCCTGCCTGACACACCTGCCTGGATCTACAGCTCTCTTACCTGGAATATGGGTTTCCTCCTGTTTGCCAGTTAGCCTAGCTTGATGTTCGTACACTAGAAGATTCATGCACTTGCACACTCATGTCACAAGCAACCTCCACACTCACAGCTCCCTCAAACACCAGCATGGGCTCTCACAGCTTGCCATATATCCAAGCCCAGACCCCACACCCCCTTACTCAATTTTGTCTCAGACTTTGAGTCTTCCCAGAGAGAGGTTTTCCTCCTATTTGCCAGCTAGTCTAGCTTGAAGTTTGCTCATGAATTATACATACACACTTAGAGGAAAACACACTGGTCGCTCCAGTGCCTGGCACCTCAAACATGTGGGCCCTATGACCCACAGTCCCTCCAGCTGCTGACACCCAGATGCTCAGTTGTAGGCCCCACAGACTTATGGACCACTACTACTTGGCATCTGACCATGTTGCTGACACCTAAGTCTCTCATTCTAGTCTCTCCAATTGCTGGCACCTGGACTTTGCAGCACTCACAGCCACAGCAGAGTGAAATGTCACAGAAAGATAGTTAAGAAAGGATTTAACAGTAACTGCGGTGATCAGGCGCATGGCTGTCAGACAAGTGTACTGACTGGTAGCAACTTACATGCAACCAGCCCCTTTTAATCCATCCTCCTCTCTAGTCTCCTCCTTGCTCCTCCCCAGTCTCCAATTGCTCCACATCTTTGACTATTCCCCTAAATATTCCTTAATGAATTTTGCATAGTCCCACAGGCTCCCCTCAACTATCTATAATACTCATGCTTATCTTGTTTCTTCCTTCTTATCAGTTAAAAAGTCCAGGTTGACCCTTTTCAATGCCCATAAATCAACGGCTGAAGAGTTTTAGTCTTCTGTTTTATCTCTGTTATCACTTATCTATCTATCAGGTTTGTGTTTCTGCCTTTGTTTATTGCTTTCCCTTCTACTTACTACTCCCTTTAAACTGAAAGAAGTCTATAACGTTAATGAAACAGATGCTCTCACGTTCTACATATCCTTACAGTAATCATTGTGACTGACTTGATTATTTGGACCATCACAGAGGTTTGCAGCTGAAAGGCTACCATGACTTTTACAAGGATGGCACATGATTAAGAATCATGTATATCTTTGGATACTCTGTAATAATATGACTGGGATTATGATCGTCCTTCAGGCCTCAGCCCCTCAAAAACCATATAGCCATATCACTGTAGTAACATGAAGGAGCACACTCCAGGCTTATTATTCCAAGCACTGCAGTGCAAGGCAACAGCTGCCCCAAGTCCCATGTTGTTAATCTGTGTGCTACAGTCCATTACTTAACACAGGAATGACACAGCAGTGAAGGCAACTTCCACGTCTATTCAAATGTTAAAGGCCCTATCTGTGTAGAGGCCTGCTAAAAAACAAAAAATCCCACCCAACCAAAAAACTTATTAGTAGACTTTTCCCTGTCCCTACTTGCCCAGTAAAGACCTTGTACCTTCTGGTCTCTTAATTTCTTCAATCCTTTTAAATGCTTTTTCTGTGGTGAGTGTGACAGCTGTCACTTTTCCTTCCTCTGGTATGTCACCTGAGGTACATTCCAGTTCATGCTTTAGCAATTTTCCATCTTAGTTTTCTTAACACTCAGCTGACTACCTATTCCTGGCAAGTTATCACTTCTCTAAAGCCTATTCTATTGAGAATTCAAGTTTAAGACACCTCCCCTGTAAAGAAACAATTAATTTAGCTTTTTCCTAAATCATTATCTTCTATTAGTACTCTTACAACCTTGAAGATGGCAGAAGCTTCCTGCTTCCAGGAAAGAAAATTCCCCGTTGTTCTACAAGTTTTTCCTCAGAGCTTTGATCTTGCCTTGCAGTTTCACACTTGGCTTGGCAGAGCTTAAGCTGTAAAGGTTTCTTCAAAAATAGCTTCCACTTTTCTCAAGGCTGACTTACCCCAGTAGCATCTTTGACACAGCAGCAAAATGCCAGCATGGTTAGTCTCTTCTTACAGTGCATCTAGAGCAGCTGTTCATAAGCTACAGTAAGTATGGCTACACCATTCATTAGTGATATTTTGTGTTTAATATCATACATGAGGTATTTAATATCACTTCATGGAATTAGTGCATGGTGTTAGAAAAAGTAGAGAGAAGAGTTTGTAAGAGCATCGGAGGTAGTAAGGAAAGATAAGGGGGGAAAAAAAAAAATCAGTATCTGCTTCAACATCCGCTGTTAATTTTTGCTGGGTATCAATCCAGAATTTCTGCTAGATTGATATATGTATTAAGAATAGACTAAAAGTAAAAGTTGCATTCCAGCCATCACATTCACAGGATATAGCCAGTTGCTGAAATATAGTAGCATTTCTTCATTAAGTACAGGAAAAGCCATGCATATTTTTGTATACTACTGTGTTTTCATACTTATCTTGGCTTCATAATACGTGCACAGGGGAACAAAGTGTCAGTGCTCAACCTCAAATGGTGGGAGTTCAATATAGATTTAGTGTGGGGTTTTTTTCTAGGTTATTATTCAAAGATCACAATTCAATGCACAACAGGGACAGGTATTTATAAATAATCTTCTATAGATCAAGAACCTAATAAAGAAAGCATTGTAATCATAGAATATCTCAAGTTGGAAGGGATCCATAAGGATCATCGAGTCCAACTCCCTGCTCCTCACAGGACTACCTACAACTAAACCATATGACTAAGAGCATCGTCCAGAACTGTGGACTCTGACAGGCTTGGTTCTGTGACCACTTCCTTGGGGAGCCTGTCCCAGTGACCGACCACCCTCTCAGGGAAGAACCTTCTCCTAACGTCCCATCTGAACTTCCCCTGACGCAGCTTCATTCCATCTCTCGTGTCCTGTTGCTGGTCACCAGAGAGAGGAGATCAGCACCTCCCCCTCCGCTGCCCCCCATAAGGAAGCTGTAGGCTGTGATGAGGTCACCCCTCAGCCTTCTCTCTCCAGGCTGAGCAAAACAAGTGACCTCAGCCGTTCCTCGTGTGTCTTGTCCTCGAGACCTTCCACCACCTTGGTCGCCCTCCTCCAGACACACTCTAACAGTCTGATGTCCTTCTCCTATCGAGGCACCCAAAACTGCACACAGTACCCCAGTACCCAAGGTGGGGCCGCACCTGTGCAGCGTCTAGCGGGACAATCCCATCCCCCCGTGTCGTGTCCGTTGTGTCCCGTCCCGCCCCCCAGAGCACCCAGCTGTGCTGTACTTGGGGCATCCCAGGGCACGTCGGCCCTTTTGGCTGCCAGGGCACACTGTTCATTCATATCCAACTTGCCAGCCACCCAAACCCCCAGATCTCTTTCTGCGGGGTGACTCTCCAGCCTCTCATCCCACAATTTGGACAAATAACCAGGATTACCCCATCCCAGGTGGAGAATCCAGCACCTGCTGTTGTTAAATTTCATACAGTTGGTGATTGCCCAGCTCTCTAGTCTGTCCAGATCTCTGCGTAAGGCCTCTGTACCCTTAAGGGAGTCCACAGCTCCTCCTAGTTCAGTATCATCAGCAAAATTACTTCATGTACATTCAACTCCTGCGTCCAGATCATTAATAAAAACATTCAAGAGCACTGGCCCTAAAACTGAGCCCTGGGTAACCCCACTGGTGGCTGGCTGCCAGCCTGACGTAACCCCATTTACTACACCTCTTTGAGCCTGACCCGTCAGCCCATTGCTTACCTGACGTACTACGGACTTGTCTACCTGTGTGCTGGACATTCTGTCCAGCAGGATACTGTGAGAGACGATATCAAAAGCTTTGTTAAAATCCAAAACCACGGCATCTACTGGCTTCCCTTGGTCAACTAGATGGGTGACCTTGTCATAAAGGATATTAAGTCGGTTAAGCAGGTTTTTCCCCTCGTGAACCCACACTGGCTACGACCAATGACTGCATTGTCTGTCAAGTGTTCTTCAATAACTCCCAGAATAACTTTCTCCATAATTTTCCCAGGCACTGAAATGAGACTGACAGGGTCTTCCTTCTTCCCCTTCTTGAAAACTGGGACATTTGTTAGCTTCAAGTCAACTGGTACCTTTCCAGACTCCCAAGACCACTGAAAAATAGCGGAGAGAGGTCCCATGGTAACATTGGCCAGTTCTTTCAGTACCCTGGGAGGAATCCCATCAGGCCTCATAGACTTATGTGCATCCAGCTGGAGCAGTAAGTCTTGATAAACTCCCAGCTGACTCTGAAGTTGTTCATGCCCGCAGTCACAGGGCTCTGGGGGTCCCAGGGCCCATCGCCAGCATTAAAGACAGAAGTGAAGAAGGCATTAAACGTTTCTGCTTTGTCTACATCCCTATTTGTGAGGTGACTGACCCCATCAAGTAACAGATCAATGTTATCTCTGATCCTCCTTTTGCTGTTAATACATTTTTATAAGCCTTTTTTGTTGTCCTTCACACTGCTGGCCAGCTTGAATGCTAATCAAGCTTTGGCCGCAGGAATTTTCTCCTTACAGTGGTGAACAGCATCTCTGTAGTCCTCCTGTGATGCCTGTCCTTGCTTCTAATATCCATACAGTTTCCTTTTTCAACCAAGTTCTAGAAGGTCCCTGTTCAGCCAAGTCAGTCTTTGGCCCCACTTACTTGCCTTTGCACACTTTGGAATTGTCTGCTCTTGCACTCTTAAGATGTCTCTTAAAAAGTGACTCGCATGCAACCATTTAAAACTTCAGTTGTACTAAGTCTTCCTATCAAGCTGAAGTACTCGTTTTTGTAACCCTAATCGAAGCTGAGAAGGAAAAAAAAAATCCCCACAGCTACTTCACATGAAACAAACAGAAGTATCCAGCTGCCTTGGAAAATCATCCAGCTACCAAAAAAAAAAAACCCACCAAAAGAACAAAAACCCACAAAACACAGCTGTATAGTTTGGGGTTTTCCTAGAAGCAAGAAGTACTGAAGTTAAATCAGAGAAGGTACACCTTCAAGCTCTAGCATTGTGCAGCAGATATGGAGAACTGCACAGGCTTAAATAAAGTTCAGCCGACATACAAGATTATCTATTATTGCTGACGTAGGTAGTAAGGTAAGGGTACAGGATACAGGAAAAAAAGAATAAAACAAATGTTATTTGTGATAGTATTTTGTCAGAAACCACTTAACGTCTTCTTTTGTGCTATAAATACATTTCTCAGTATTCAGCAATCACTGGAGAAACATAAGTTCAATAAAAATGCATATATGACAAACAAACAAGAACCAGGGAGAATAGAGGTTATGCACACTAAGCCTTAATACAAACAAGGTACTCAAAACAAGTGTTGCTTCATACACGCAATTAAAATATACTCAATAAAAGTCAAAGAAATAATAATTTATTGGCTTGGTAGATAAAACAGTAAGGCAGAGAGGTCTTTGTAAAGTTATTAAAAAGGCAATACAAAGCACAATTCTAGAAGTTAATGTCTCACATCAATTTCCAAATATAAAGTAAGCATACATTTGCTCTAATTACCATCTCTGAAGTTACCTCAACTAAGAATTTAACTTCTTTAAAAAAGCTGCAGAACAATTCCAGTAAAAATATTTACTGGAATGTTAGCTATCATACTGTAAGTTCCTTACATTCTGAAATGGAGATGTATTTGCAAGCTGAAAAATTGTCTGAAATGGCCTGAGTGCTATTGTACAAGAATACCTTGTAAAATTGGAGGTATTCTGGAAAGCAATAGCTCAGATTTAGGTTTTTAAAAGGTTGGCAAGGGACATGCATTTAATACAGACAAAAACTCTACATAGTAAATGTAAATCTTATTGAGGAAATACTATTAACAGTCAGATTAGAGCTAGTTATAGGAGTAATTGATTTGCTATTTAGAACCAAAAGCAAACATCCATTTTCTAAAGTCACCTCAAATGTTTTATCAGCACAAAAGACACAAGTGGGAGAGAGATGCTTGGTCAGTAACTACCAAAATCCCAAAGATGTCAAACTAGGTACACTGCAGGAACTAGTTTTGAGAATTAATGGATATTTCATGAAGACACTGAGATCTGTAACTATTAAGTATGCAGAACAGGAATTCTCACTGTTAGTATACCTCTCTCTATGTTATTTTGATTTTTATTGACATAGGATTTCTAGGAATAAAAATTGCAGAGGCATCTTTGAAGGAAACCAGTGAATCTTGCACTTGCTAGGTAAGGTAATTCCTTTAACCTTGACGAACATCCTATGCAGTTCATACCAGAGCATTCCAAAAACTGCTATGCCTTCTTTTGTCTCAGAAATAGGTGAGTAGGCATAGGCTTCTCAGGTGGCTTCAGGGCAGTAGAAGTCAAGCCTCTTCCTTCCCCTCTCAAATTTAACAGTCTAATCCATCCTTCTGGAACCTGGAAGACTTGGCCTTGTGTCAGGCATAACAAAAATTTAAAAACAAGACTTGATCTGTGCATCTTACCTAAGCAGAATGACACAGTCATCCTGTAGAATTTTTATCATTTCCTAATTTCATACTTGCTGCACTGAAATCTGACTTACATATCAGGATAAAGCTGTAGAATCCTGCGATAATTAATACATAATTTACTAAATATAAGAAATGAAACAGATATATTTTTACTCCCTTATGGGTCAGCATACACATGGGGTTGTTGGGAAAAGATGCTGCTGCTTTTATCGCGCAGCATGTTACTTGTTGGAACACAGAAAACTAATTAGATATTATGGGGAAAAAAATCACTGTAAGGACTGCCAAACACTGGAAGAGGTTGCCCAGTGAGCTCACAGGATCTCCATCCTTGTATAAATTCAAAACTCCCCAGGACAAGATGCTGAGCAACATGACTTAGTGACCAACTTTGAACAGTGGGAACTGAAAAAGATGACCTCCAAAGGCCCCTTGCAACCTATGACTTGGCACTTACTTTGTCATACCTCTCTGTCCATGTGCTGTTGGTTGCCTGACCAAGTGCTATTGGTGGCTTAGGGATTTGGGTATGGGAGAGAGATACATGACTGACTTACAGCCTGAATAGGATTGACGAGACATGCACAGCAAGACAGATGGTCAGCAATTCTGCCTTTTAAAGGGTGTTAACTCTAAGACTAATTACTCAAGACTTGTATTGTGAGGACTGCAATAACCTCCAGCCATCACTGAATAATATCATATCACATCATGATATACAAGTCATATTTGGACAGGGGAACTAAGCTGCCTGTTTTTACAGAGACTTTACCTCACAGATCCATGGCCTTTGACCCTCACTGACACATTACAATACGGTACTTACATCCTGAAATTCAACCAACCCCGCTCTACACCACCTTTTTTTGTTCCTGACCCAAATGGTACTTCTGGGTAGATCTTTTTATTTCATGCCTTGCTCTCACATCTGCACTGGGAGAAGCAGCAAATTATTATGACCTGTCTTGAAGAAAAGAGGTTGACTGGAGATAAATGCTAAAAAGAAATTCCCTCTTGAACAGATTTCTCCATGTGGGTGCACTAGTTTAATTTCTGGGGGTGGAGGAAGACTTCCAAAAGAAGCCAAGTGTGGATGATTGATCTAGTTTCCTATAAACACTTCACTGTGTTTGGATACAAGACAGAAGGAGGGGAGCTGTCCAGGAATCTACTGAAAAAAATCCATTGAAATATGTCTCTTAAAGTAAAAAAACCCAACCCTACTAATGATTTTTCCCAAATTTTTAATGCAGCAATTTGAAAGTGATTACTATATGCATTACTGTGTCTATACATGTTATACATATATACACAGAGTGCTCAGAGGAGTTCAACATGCACTAGCAAAACCTGAAGAGGCAGGAAGAGATTAAAAGCCTTCTTTAACAGTAGTTTGATTAAATGATGAAGTAGAAATACTAATTGTCTAACTTCATCTGTTCCTTGTTGATTTCAGAAACGTGACAAAAGACACAAAGTCGTCTCCATGGTGACTGTTAAAGCTGGGGACAAAACCAGTGAAGATGCTCTCCATGGTATTTAATCTGACATTTATACCATTCACTGAAATCTTTGTTTGGTTTAACAATCAAAAATAAGACAGGTTTTGAAATTTGATAAGAAGCCCCCCCCCCCCACCCCCCAAAGACACGTGATTTCTCAAGGTGGTGACACTTGAAACCTAAAAGCTCCTATGCCTATTCACTTTCCTCATTATGTCTTACATGTTATTTTCCTACCAAATTTCCCACTGCAGATGCTAAGGATATAAGTTGACTTAGAAAAGGTGAATGCACTGAAACACTAAAAAAATATATATATATATATAAAATGATTAGAATAAGGAATACGGAGAAAAAGTAGAATTTACTTTTTTCCTTCTGTCTTATCCTGATAACCAAGAAAGAACTGATAGGAAGCAACTTCCTTGGCAAAGGGAGAACACAACTGAGCTAAGATAACGAACGTCAGCATTCAGAGTTTGAAGTCACTTTCTCTCAGAAGAAACGTCCCTGTCTGGATTTGCAATGGAGAAATATTTCTGCAGTCCAGCATGCTTTTGGAGGGAAAGGGGAAAGAAGCTTAATGCTGTGTTAATGCTATAGACTGCGAAATAACTGTCTTACCACTACAAATTGGAATTTCTAATTGAAGCATACCATTCTCAGCTTCCTTAAAAACTACAACTAAACATTGTTACTTATAATGAAACAAACATCATTTTAAGTCTTACAGAATAGTGATTCTCAATTAAAGACCACAGAAATCTCCAGGACATATTTTGCTACCACCAGCCTGTACCATTTCTGCTCACTAGCACCATTACGGTTTTCAAATGTTGGAAGTGGGATTACCTGCACAAAACTGTACAAGATGACTCAGCTTCCCAACAAAAGTAGAACAAGGAACAGCAGCAAATCAAAGCCCCCAGAAACTATTTGGATAGTTTTGCTCTGAGGAGCACACAAAATGCAGAGTAATTTCTATCCCTACTCTGACGGACATTGCAATCCTCCAAGTCTAAAATTCACTGATGCTGCTTCTACCTCTGTTCATCCAATCTTTAAAGGCATTCACTTCCACTGTCTCTTCCCTTACTGCTATCACATACATTTCTGTGAACACACAGTGTGCCCTTCTCTTGTGTACAAAGCTGGCTGGAGAACAGAGGTGAGCATATGGAATTGCAACCATACCCTCACATACCTAAGCACATTCCTGCAAATGTATATAATTACAGAAGAAATACTTACATATTCAGCATCCATGAGATACAGACAGATGAAGGGTAGTGTCATCTAAAGGCTGATTATTACTGCACTCTTAGCTGAATTATACTTTATTCTTTCAGTCTTGCTTTCTCCAAGAAAACCTGTGAAAGTTCTTTTCCTCTATAGACAGAGCACTGCTCATTCAATACACAGTTTTTATTAATTTGGTAACATTCCATAGATTATTAATTGAATCACAGTGCATGAATATAGTAAATATTCAGGAGATCTGAACACTGACTTAAAGATTTCCTCCATCCTCCCAATTTTTCTATGAGTGACATCTGTCATGAGCAACCACAATTTTTTATACATGCACAGCTGACTGTTCAAAGTCAGATAAACTTAGCCAAATACTTCAATTTTCCTTTCCCCCCCAGAGCTGCATGTTAAAATAAGTACATAAGTAATGAAAAAAGTCAGAGTAGCTCTAGATTATTTATTTTTCTAAACAAGCAGTACTGTCTTTATAACTTATGGTCAATACAAAGCAATTTTGAAACTCTTCAAGCTTCAGAAAGATGAATCAAACATAATCCGTGATATTGTGAATTAGGAGAAAAAAGTTTTGGAGACTTACTTAATATTGTTGCTAGTTGTAAATTTTCTGCTTTAAACAGCTGATCCAAGGCATTCTCAAAAACAAGTTCCTTCCAGTCTAGCATTTTAACACTGTATGAAACTTACTGTTGCATTGCAAAGACTCAAATACCAACATTCCCTATCAGCACTACCAGATTTGCCATAGGAAATAAGCCTACATTTGAGAAATACTGTATTTGAATGTTTATAAATTATACTGACAGACAGTAATCATCCATACGTTTTCCTAATCTTGCACAAGATTGCACAGAAAAGATCTTCACTATCAAAAGTAACCACTGAAAAATGCTGTTACAGAACGAATTTCTTTTACTTCCTCCCGTCACGGGTGAAAATAAGCACAAGGTAAATTAAAACTATACAAAATAGAGGCAAAAAACAACTGTGTTTCTTGGACATAAATTATTCCTTTTACTACAGCACAACTACTCATAGCCTGTGGACTGTTACTTAAATGCAATGTTTTTCTTATTCTGGGCAGTTCTTTCATTAAGTGAAATGGAAATCAAAAGCAAGACACTGGGGAAGTGTGCCACCCTAATTAGCTCTAAAACAAGTAAAATTCAGAAAAGCATAAGCACAGACTACCAGAAGTCTTACTGAACAGGGGAAAAACTCTGTTCTGTTTTGGTCCCCTTTCAGAGAGCCACTCTTCCTTAACAGGTCAAAGCTCACTTAAGTCAACCTACCCATTGAATCCTCCAAATACTTTATGGGACTATCCATCCCTACACATCTTCCCTTACCTCTAGCTAGCCCATCACATGTTTTACATCAGTTCCAAACTCTGATACAAACAATACCTCACAAATCTTACCTAAAAAGATTAACAGTATGATTAAGAAATAAATGTGCTTACTGTTCTTGAATCAGAGAAAGGATTGTACTCATCTAGCCCTGGAGGAACGTTTCTTGTCACTTGTGTAACAGAAGGATCCTAGAAGAGAAAACAGTTCTGTAAATGTATGCACATGTATGTAACAAACAAGTCAACACTTATATCATCATATAAAACTCTGGTTTTGTTTCAATCTAAAAAAAAGGTTTGTTTTCACTAAAAAAGCCTGTAAATATCCACCTCTTTCTCTGTCTCCAAAATGACATCATTCCATTCTGAGCTTCTTATAAACCTAGATTAACATAGTCTAAAAGAAACTCCATCTGTCATACATTCGATTTATAAGGAAAAAAGCTCTCAACAGAGAAGGGAAGAAAATCGTATCCTGCTACGTTGACCACTGGACTCCACAATTACACACACAAAAAGCACAACAGAAGAAAAGAGCTTTCTGTAACTTGTGTTTTTCCTACCCAGAAGTAACTCCAACATCTTCAGGAACAGGAAAAGCATTTCAGTAAAATGAAGCCGAGGAAACAGTGTCCCATAATGCCAAAAGCATCTCTGGTTCAGCTTCTACCTTAACTCATAAAATTAAGAAAAAAGCATAATTTTTTTCCTCCAATGAACTGTACAGTAAGAAAGACCATTTGAGGTTTAGCTTGAAAAAGGGATTTCAGGCATGAAACATTTCTGTGTGCTAGAGACACAAAGGCTTGGTTCTGCTGAAAATCAAAAGTGCCCACTACCATAGACCACACAAACTTCGTATGAAGAAAAACTGTACTTATTCCATATGATGCCTGTTCCACTACGTTGTTTCTGTACCTTAATTTAAGGTCTTTGTACCTTCAGAATCTAAGAATGGATGAAAGGAAGGTTTTCTTGAAAATTAATAAATTCATTTATTCAATATGGTTAGTTACATTTATATTTATATAAATGCACGAAACAAGTATACAATACTTTATATGTACACCAAATACACAAAATAGCTGTAAATATACTATCTACCTATTTAGAACTGTGATGTATATAGGTATGCACTTTTTCGCAATTTCAACAGTCCAGTTCAACATTAGAAAACAAACTAGAGTTGATAAAAACTGTGAAGAGCGTAAGTATTTACATTTATATATGTTTACATTCGTATTTCCTTTAAAGACAGCTACATTTAAAACCTCTACATGAAATATCTGTCAATTACCGTATTTTTTTAAAAAAATAGACTTAATCTACAGTGAAATAAATATACAAACTATTAAGCTACTGAAAAATAAAATCTACATTCTTAGAAGTAGCATCTATTATAGCATTAGCTTAGTCTTGAGAGCAGTAACTTAATCTACAGATGCAGGAACAGTATTTTCTTAATGGCTGAAGTCAAGTTATTTACAGCCAGAAAAAAAAAATAGCGCACAATACTTATCAGCTCTAAAATCCTGAAGGATTGGTCCCTCACTACAACAAAGACACTGAGCTGCTGGAGTATGTCCAACGAAGAGCAGCAAAGCTGGTGAAGGGCCTGGAGAAAAAGTCTTACGAGGAGCGGCTGAGGGAGCTGGGGTTGTTTAGTCTGGAGGAGGCTGAGGGGAGACCTGATCGTCCTCTACAATTACCTGAAAAGGAGGTTGTAGCGAGGTGGGGGTTGGTCTCATCTCCCTCGTAGGGACAGGACAAGAGGAAATGGTCTCAAGTTGTACCAGAGGAGGTTCAGGTTGGATATTTGGAAGAACTTCTTCACTGTAAGAGTCGTTAAGCATTGGAATGGGCTCCCCAGGGAGGTGGTGGAGTCATCGTCCGCAGAGGTGTTCAAAAAACATTTAGATGTGGCGCCTCGAGACATGGTTTAGTGGGTTTAGTGGGCATGGTTGCATTGGGTAGAAAGTTGGACTTGATGACCTTTGAGGTCTCTTCCAACCATAATGATTCTATGATACAGCAAATGACAACAAGTCTGTTTTTTCCATTAGCTGTAGCCACAAATTTATTGAGACAATTAAAAAAAAATTACTATTAAAAAAGTTTAAGACATAAAAATCATTGCTTCAAAAATTAAAAAACTGTATGTTGCATATTTTAATCAAATTCCTGTGTATAAGCATACATAAAAACTACCCTTCTGGTCACATAAAACACTACCACTTTTGGCTAAAGCATACATGTATCTGCAAAGGAGTATTTTAATGGTGACTGAACAAGAATCACACTTTCTATAAATGCATACAAAACGAAGTTACTTGCAAATCAAAATCAGCTTTCCCACACTTGCTTACACCATAATTAGTGATTTCAATAAAGCCACCCTGTCGACAGTCTTCCCCACAAGTTTGCCTTATTTTTCAGTTACCATCTTAGACTTGAATGCACTGTTCCAACTAAAAATCTCATCAGGTCTTGCATAAACTGATGGACTAATTCATTGTAAGATGTTCTTTCACTAAATGATGGGCACAAAATATTGTGCAGAGGAATAACAAAAACAAGGAAAAGTGTATGTGTGTGGAGGATGTTTATTGTCAAAATTCAACTACGAATTATTTGAAACATTGACTAAAAAGATCATAAAAAATAAGGGAAGAATTAAATCTGATATTTGAATTAGGCATTAGCTTACTAGACTTCTCAGTATAAGATCAAAAGAGATTAACTTAAAACAAAGTTAATACAAATAAGACAATTTCTTAATTCACTATACAGAAGGTAGAAAGCTGTACACAGCTGAAAACTTTTAACTTACTGTGGTGGGCCCACCCTAGCTAAGCCTCCACCTAGTTACTTGCTCACTGCCGTCCTCAGTGGGAGGGGGGAGAAAATGAGAAAGGCAAAAGGAAGTAAAATTTGTGGGTATCAATAAAAAGACACTTCAGTAAGGTGGGAGGAGATGTAGCGGAAAAAAAAAAAGAAAAAAAAGCAACAAAAACCCACAAGTGGGCAAAGGCAATCACCACCTCCCACCAGCAGACACGTGACCAGCCATCCTCTAAGAAATGGTTACCTTGGAACATCCCCACCACCACTACCAGCACCACCAATGTTATTGCCGAGTGTGATGCTACACGGTATGGGGTATCTCTTTGGTCAGGTGGGGTCAGCTCTCTGGCCTGTGTCCCCACCCAACCTCTTGCCCAACTCCAGCCTATTCCCAGGGGGAAGCAGAGTGGGAGAAGGCTGTGATGCTGTGCAAGTGCTACTTAGTAACAGCTGAAACACTGGTGCCCTAGCAGCACTGTTTTGGTCACAAATCTGAAACACAGTACCACAGGGACTGCTATGAAAAAAATTAACTCCAACCTAGCCAGATCCAGTACATTTATCCTAGCCTTTATATCTTAGTGCGAATTGGCAGAGGATAAAATGATCTATTCTTTGTATCATGCTTTCAATACGGTACCCCTTCCACAAATGCTCTCATATCATTCCCTCTTCTACACACAAAAACGTTCAAGTATAGACACATATGAAACTACTGATAGCTAACAATGAGCCACAGAGTAAAACAGTATGTCTACATTATTAAAACTCTAATAGCGCACAGTACTTTAATTAGCTGCTCAAAAAGTACATTTCAACACTAGAATTCTGTGTTGGAAGAGTGTACTACTAACCAAATGACTGGGCCCAATTGTGCCCGCGAAGGACAATAAATGCAATTATTTGAGTAAGTAGAATATCAGACTCATAAGACAAGCCACTGAACAGCAGCAGACTTCCAAGAAGGAAAGAATAGTCAAGTCAAATTCAGAAAAGGAATCTATATTTAGAAATACAATATGCAAACAATAATAGATATCTGGTGAAAGAAAGCCTTTTTTCTCCGAGTGTTTTAGAGAAGACCAGGGGAGAAAAGTTTCTCAGATCTCTTCACACAACTACTGTGACATTCTAACACTGACAAATTACAGGAAATGTATGCTGAGCCAAACAAGCTTACTACATCAAAAGTCTTAGTACTAGAAATAAGTTGTATGCTTAAATACACACAGTGAATAAAGCAAGAAGTCCTCCATCAGAAGTTTGTTCTCATTCTGAATTAACAATTCCTATACTTCCACCAAATACTGCTATTGTTTGCAAAAGTAGCAGCAGCTCTGAAAAAAACCTGTATGACTCGGAGGACATTAAATATCAGCTCTATTTAAGAGAAGTTTCATTACTTAGTAAAAAAAGAAAAAAATTCGAGTTGGTACTGAAATACACAAATTGAACCCCACCATGGCAAGCAGCATTCAAATTCTGCTCCCAGAAAACCTCAATTACACAGTTCAGACTTCAATGAAAGTTCATGGCCTGACCTATTCCATAAGCAGAAAGACTCAATGAGAAGTAAACCAGCGATCACAGGAAAAGAGGAGTAACCTCTTGAAGGAGGCAAGTACTAGCCTAGAGATCCATATCTCTCCTGTACTTGTTCACTGCGATCTTCTCTAATGCTTTAACTATCCTCAGCATGGAAAGAAACAAGCTCTTCACAGCCCAGGTGCCCAGGTGTAGGCTGCTCGACTTCAAATTGTTCTGAATACCTGCAGTGCATCCAACTGATGTCAACAGGAGCTGCACTTCATATTTCAGAACACTACTTACAGTATATCTGAAGAGATTAGACCTGATATCCCAAAGAACACAAATAATTACTTTCAATCATTTACTCTAGACTAACTGAATTTCATTTTAAAAATGGAGCAAATGCCAACTTCTCTAAATATAGTGAGAAACACTGTGAGGCACTCACACTCATTGCTAGAGAATAATAAAATATTGAATGTAGAAGTTAATCAGGGTTTGAATAATGAACATGAACAATAAATGTTGTGCAGGACGCCATACTCAGAGAAAAAGTGGCATTTAAATGAATGCTATCAAATCTCTATGTTGCATGACATGTACATTCTAGTGGTTAAAAACAGTGAAAACTTTATTATTCTACAGGAATAAGTAAATCTAGGCTGGCATAACTTATTTTTCCCTGTTTCATATTCCACTCAGATAATAAAGTTAAAATGCCTTTTTTTTCAGTTGTTTTTGCTTTTTAATATCAAGAAACAGAAAAAAGCCAAAAAGACAAGTTCCAATAGGTGATGGACACCAACACAAAGCAGTAGCATGGCTGGAACCATCAAATATCCAGAGACCTCAACTTGCTGCATGATTTAAGTGAATAAAAATTGGGTTACCCTCTGTAAATACAGAAGATTGGGAATTTCTGGGTCAAGACTTTCAATATCTCCTGTCAGCCACTGAATGCAACTGTAAAATGCCCATTCCAGTCTCAGATTGAGAAAGCTATGTCCTGGTAGACCAGCATTTCTGCCTGAATTGGATCCGCCCTTGCACTAACTCCTCACCACAACCTCATCTTCCTTAGCCACCCAGCCAGTCCCAGTTCCTGCTCCTTCGAGTGCTGATCCCTGTAATTCTCATCTTGTCCAACTTCTTGTTCCCTCCTTCCAATTTGTGCTTCCTTCTCCAGCCTTATCTCACCTGAACTCCTGCCAGTTCAGCCCCCTGAGTTTCTGATCTTTATATTTAACTACTAGTGATACCAACCACAGAACAGAACTTAAGAACAGGCTATTTTTCATACCCAGCTACTGTAGCTATTGGTGTATTTAAGTCACACACAGTCATTTCAAATGACATTTTCAAGATCTGAATTAGTTCATGAGACTAGAGTTTTAAGAAACCAGCACAACCTAATTAACTGCTTTCCACCTAATCTTTAATTCTACCTGCTTGTTGTAGTCTCTCTTCTATGAAGTCAATCTCAAAAGCAAAGATTAGCATCACACTCTGAATCACTAGTAGTCAGGTACAAGAAGCACCCCCATATTTATATCAAGAATGGAAAAGTCAGTCAGAAAAAAAACCAAACACAAAACAAAAACTGAAAACACAAAACATTTAAATCTCACTGTCTTGGTTTGGCTCAAACAGGACCATTTCTCCTTTCAGTAGATTTTCCTTCAGTTAAGTTTTTTCTAAGTACCTGCACTGTCTGAAGCTGACTACAGGTTTTTCAGGCAGTGCCTGCTTTTAGACCTGATAGCACTTGATGTCTGTAGTTCTTGCTGCAGTAGAAGCGGGATTGTTAAGCAGAAAGACCCATATGTGTGTGCTTGTTCCCTGTAGGCTCCCTTGGGCTCCTCTTGGGGGGAAGGTGGAGGAGGGGTCGCACACCCAGGAGGTTGCGGAGGGGAGAGGTGACCAAGGCCTGACCAATGCAGTATTCCATCCCACTCATGGGAATACTCGGTATAATGCTCGGGGATAACAGGGGTCAGTCCTCTTTCCTTCATGGCCAGCATTCTGGTGGGACTTTGCTCGTCCCCCTGCCTCTGACCCCAACCCGTGCATATCTGATTCCAGTTCCTGTCTGCTGTGGAGTCCAGCCTGGGACATCTTGATGCCCGCCCTGCATGGTGAGCACTGCAAGCGCTGCAGCGCAGCACGAAGTCCCGCGGTCATCATCAGGAAGATCAATATCGGTTTTGTGTATATCTATTTCTATTATTAGTAGTACCAGTTTTAATATGATTTATACTCTTTTTCATTGTTATTGCTTTATTGAAGTTTGTTTTAAGTTTCCAACCCATACGTCTCTCTCCCTTTTCTCCTCTCCTTCCCCTTCTGGGAAAGGAAGGGGTTAATAGAGAGCATCTGCCACCCACTTTAGGCGCCGGCCCAGCCTTAAATGGAGACACTCACATTCGCAAGAGCACCCATAGAACTATTAAAAACGTCTCCTGTGCCCTGCTAACAAATTATGCTCACATCACTCAGATACAGATAAAATTAACTGAATACCCAGTTATCATATAGAGTGTACAAACTCAATTAATTACAGGTGAGAACATTTCAGATGGAGCAGATTAATCCATTCTACACAAGTTTTTACAGCTTTTTAAAAAACAAAATTGAAGGGAACAGAGAGCTCTGTTGTCTAGGAGACCACAACTAGTCATTAGCTACCAGGTTTCATTAACACAGAAGCAAATTAAAGACCAAAGAAGCAGACATACCTGTGGTGATTATTTGTATTACTATTCACTAGGAATGTTCCTGCATTGTTCCACCATGAGTAAGATGCCTTGATAGGATACATAACCCAGTAATATTCTGAAAAACACCATCAGCTAAGTTTACATTGTTAGTTATGATTTTGATTTAAGTGAAGAGAAAGTAGTAAACTAGGAATCATCCCCTCCAAACCATCCTTCAGGTTGTTAAAAAGTTTTCACTTTTGATGTACACCCATTCTTCTACTAAAAAGGCCAAAGCATTTATCCTATGTACAAATAATTTCAGATGGAATGAAAGAGGAAAAAAAAACCCAGACTAAAAATATAACAATGATAGTATGTGCTTGTGTAGCCTTTTTTTTCCTAAGTGGAAGTAAATAATTGACTTCAGTGCTCTGCACAGAACATTTAATTTACTTCAGTATTTTTCAGTTTGCTCCCAAGCACTACCAGGGAAGTAAAAGCAACATCTTATTGCAGAGGTCAAGAAATAGGGTTTATAAACACTCATTTTAAAGTTTAATTTGGATAGTGACTATAATGGTTTTACAACACATCATCAATTGAAAAGAAGAATTTCAAATAAAAATCATATAACCTAAGTTGAACAAAAAAAATTATCGGAAAGAGGAAAAGGGAAAAAAGCAGAAGATACTTCTACAAGGAAAAGAATGGGGGGAACAAAGGTAACTACTAAGGAAATGGGACAATAAGGTAAATTTTTAACATTCACTGACAAGGGCAAGTAAGCAAGACAACTAAGTATCTTCCAAGTCTTGAATACCAGAAGTATTGTACATCAAAAGAATACAATAATCATGTTGTTTGGAAAAAGCGTAGAACTGAAATACTGCATTCTATAGTGACAGAATTTTTCTTTTTTTTCCTCCTTTTTTTGTTTTTTAAATTTACATGGAATTCATAGGACAGCACTAAATATCTGAGTAAACTGACAAAATTACACCTGGTTAGTCCTAGGAAAAAAATACTGAGGAGAAACAATATACTATGAACAAAAAATGGATTTTAAAAGAGGATTAATTATTTTTAGTGAATGAAATCAGAAAAAAAAAAAAAAACAGAAAACACCTTATCAATTATGCAGCTCCTTAAGTATAGCCAAGGCAAGAAGAAGCTACTAAAGACGGCTGTAGAAATCTTCATTTTTGACCTTAGTTCTACTTTAAGTCGCTGAAATCAACCAGCCTTCACTTTGCCAGCTTCGGCATTTACTGTTCCATAACCACCTTCACCTAGCTATGCATTCTCCCTGTTGCTTTTTGTGCTTGGAAGGAAGTTCCCAGAAAGTAAAGGAGGCACAACCCCAATCTTACCCTCCAAATACTCAATGTGCTCAGCAACGACATTACTCCTTTAAAAAAACTCTGACTGTATACAGAATAGAAGCAGAAGCCAGAGTTCTACGAGGACTGAATCTAGACTGGTGAATCCACCCTGGGGAAATCATGAGATTAGATCCACAAATCTAGCAAAGTCAATCTTGACCAGCTATGATTTCTTATCCTTACCAATCCTACTGAAAGGCTTTGTTTTGCTACATGAAAAGGATAAGCTCTTTTCATTTCAAGTTAATCTATTCATTGATTATCACAACTTACTCCTTATACCCACTTCATATTAGCCTTTTCTAAATGTGACTAAGACCAATCGTACACTCTCCAGTAAGAGTTCATCCTGAGATTTGGTTAGTTTTGTTTTATTCCTTTTAGTAGTAACAGTTGTACTTCCTGCTCTCTGTTGAGTACATCCTAAGATCACACCACTGGCTCAGTAAATTAAGCAAAAATGCAATGAAAAATGCCTGAAACTACGTTCTTTTGTCTGAGTTTTTTGATTTCTTGATCAAAGAGAAAACTATCCAACCCACTTTTCATAAATGAGTTCTGGAGAGCAATCAAAGCTATTGCTGTTTCAGTTGAAACTCTCCATACGACATACTTTGCTTTTAGTATGTCCTCATGAGTATTTTTGGGGAGAGATTTGTGACAAAGCTCAGCTTTTGATAACAAAATAGGGAGAAAAAAAAAAGGTATTTGGCCAGCAATGGATATCAAAGTTTTCTTCCCCTCCTGTGTTGAGTTTCAGCTTTTAAATTAGGTCCTGACACTTGGAAAAGAAGATAGCCTACAATGGGGGATGTTTTTCAGTCCCGTAACACTCTACATTCAGCCAGATTAAGCCTCTAAAATTGCAACTTGCACATGTTCAGTAAACATTTGGTATAAATCAAACAGCTAAACTCCCCAAACACTTCCTCCCTGCTCATGCCACAACAAGCTGCACATGGAAAAGTTAAGTTTCAAGAAGCTACTAATGTTTTGATGCAGTGTAAAACACCACTAGTTCTTCATGCTTTATTTCTTTTTTCATCATTCTAGGCCCAAGAATGAGTAAAGGTACAGAAACTTCAGAAAGAGCAACTAAATTGAGATTTCATGTTTCGCTATCCTACGCTACATTAGCAGTATAAACAGTTTACATTTAACAGCATAAAGGAAGCCTTTAATGTACTGCACCTACAAAAATTCCTTTTAACCTATGATTAAAAACCACTTACTACAAGAAAGAATTGTCCTCAAAGGTTACATATGTAACACCTGGAGGAATGAATGACTTAGAGGCAAAATAAAGACTATTTCTGTACTTATAATAAAAAAATCTCAGTAACCACTACAATGTTTTTTTCACAACTTCAAGTTTAACATCTGATTCACTGATCAGCCATTTCCCAGTCCCCTTCACAGAATGATATTCAAAAGATTTTCACTCTAGCACTGCCAGAACACAATTATTAAACAGGGTAGTACAAAACTAGCCACCCGGGGTTTCTTATACTTGGCTCTCAAGCAGCACCCGTTATACGCCACATTATCTCACGGCAGCAGAGCTATGAAGGTTTCTGGGCTACTGAGCAAGGCAAATTGCCCACCTCTGAAACCGAAAAGAACTTCAGAGGCTCACAAGACCAAATTTGTCCCAAAGCTTGCATCAGCCCCATCGTGCAATGGAGTACTGGATACCTAACGAAGCATCACCTCCATCACATAGCTATTCTCAAATCTTCCTCCTTCCTCAGCTCTGAAATCTGTGTTATGTTCCTCTTTGCAATGTTGAATCTCAACATACAGTGCAATAATAATACTACTAACACAATCTGTCCTAACACTTTACTGAAAATATGGAAAAAAAAAATGCAGCTATAACTGATACTGAGTATCTATTAAAACAGTTCATATTTTTGATAGATTCCAGTGCAGTTACAGGACTGATGAAGTGTACTCTTGAAAGCTAACCACCATGTAGGACAGCTAAAGAACACTTCCAGTACCATGATGTTTGACATTAAATTATGCAAGATCGAGAGGAATTTATAAATTTTGAAGACTTGAAGGGAAACAAGGTAATAAAGTCAGAAAAATATTTGTATTTTATGTCCTTTACTAATTTAAAGACAGATAACTTAATTGGGTATATCTTATAGCTATATAAAAGAATTAAAACA
Source organism: Cariama cristata (assembly GCF_000690535.1). Lineage (NCBI taxonomy): Eukaryota > Metazoa > Chordata > Aves > Cariamiformes > Cariamidae > Cariama > Cariama cristata. The sequence continues at coordinate 4,261 of NW_009619414.1, read as the reverse complement.
CAGTTATGCATACAGACACACAACAAAACTTTTGAATTCCAAAGCACAAATACTGCAGAAACACTTCAAGTAATTAGGGTCCTGATCCTTCAAAAATAACTAAGACTTCTCTTTCTTCCTGTAAGTTTCTATCACTTTATCTTCACTTGAGCAACCAACACGTGAACTGTATAAATTCTGCTGCCACACAAGGTAGCAGTTATCTTCACTAATTGCTTCAGCATCAAACCTCCAGCTTGTACTTCCCGCCAAACTAGACAGAAGATTAATTTGTGCTCATGTGAGGCAGATTAAGCATAATATCCAACTTATAACCAGAATTACTTCTGTAGTAAATTTAAACTCTAACATACTTCACTGTAGTGACTCAAGTAATCCTGTGATCTCAGTGGGGGCAATTCAGGTGCCTAACAGCATTTTTAGATATCTTACAGCATCTCAGACAAGAATGGCAGTCATGACAGAACTACAAAAGATCTGTGTCTTTTTGGAGCAGTAACTTGAAGCTAACCACAGTTTGGACATCTAATCCCACCCGAAGAAACTACTCACATAGTTAACTTTACATACATTTGAGGGTTTCCATGATTGTGACCTTCCACACTAAAACTGAACAAGACATACGCCATTCTGTTTAAATCTCCACTGGTATCATGTAGTGGTTTGGCTTTTACCTAAAGATCACCATTCACATTTAAACAGAAATATAACTTAGTTTTCAGTCCTTCCATAATTTCTATAGTATCAAATACCTGCACCTGCTCAGAGCTCTAAACATATCGGCTGAACCGACCCAACAGAATTCATCACAGAACTCTGTTTTTAAAGTCTCCATTCCACAGTCACTTACAAGTAACCATTTCATGTGTTTGGATGACTGTAACAGCCAGCCCTCAAACCTTTTACAGTCTGTCAGCCAAGCCACAAAGGCCTGTGAAATTCATAGCTCTACTTAAAAAAGGAAGTATTTCTTTTCTTAGTAGTAGTGTCATTTACTTATAAAAGAAGAAAAAACCCCACAGAACCAACACATTTTTACTGTAGATGAATTGCTGAACTGTTTCAGAGTAAATGAAGATTTTGAGATTGGATTTCGAGAGACTGCTGTTTCAGAACCTTTGTATCTGCATCACCTCCTAAGACAGAAAACCACAACTATCCCCTATCCTATGACATTTAAAAAAAACCAAAACCAAATCAAAACACAACAAAGAGACAGCTACATTAGAAATTTGCCTTTGTTTTCTCATACAAAATTTATTTCGTGCAGGTTTAGTCTATTCAAGAATAAAATGGCAGGGCCTTGAGGATGCTCAAACCTACCTAGGTGGTCAGACCCACCTCATCACTAATGACTTGCCTGGCTATCATAGGACAGTCAGCTGGCTGACCCTGGTTACTTTCACTGAACTTGATCCTGACACTGACTTGACTTGGCTCAGATCTGGGCTCAGAACTTGGGCTCAGATCTGCCTCCTCTCTATGGACTTCTCTAGCACTCTAGACTCTTGGCTGAATGCAGTTACCACCACTGGACCTGCTCTGCCCACCCCGTTTGGATGCTGTAAGACTGCATCATTTGTCAGTGAGAACTTGTACCAAGTATGCTTACAAGCTATGACAAGTGCTTCTCAGTGAAAGAAATGAAATAGCTTTCATTATTAGTCTGCTTTTATTTATACTTGAGGTCACACCAAATACGTATTTCTTCAAATGCTGCTACATCCAATTATAGCAGGATTACGATGTCTTCATTTGTATGGTAAATGGATGCATTTTCTTCTGCACAGCCTTATTGAGATCACAAGCTTTTTAATGTTACAATGTTACTTATCTGTTTGTTTCATTACCTCCTGTCTTTCAAAGTAAAACATCTCCTGGTTTTGTTGGTACAGCATCCAGAGGACAGCTATTTACAGAGGAATGCTATGACTTCAAAAGTGTATCAGCCTCTGGGTTCAGTTCAAGGTTGGTTTTTTTTTAAAGAATAAAAAAAAAGAAAAAGCAGAGGTTAAGTAGCCACTGTCTCAAAATCAAGAACGTTTTGCGATCAATCCAAGTAAGCTAATACTCAAAACAAGAAATTCTATTTTACACACTAAATTTCATTACGTCCAGTAGATACCAAAACAGAAACATAATTTAATTTTAGGTTTCCAAACGAATGAACTACCAAAATACTGAGCAAAACTGACTGTTTCTGCTTTATCTTTATCTTCCCAGAGAACATATTTGATTCAACATCAACCAACAATCTCTGCTGAAATCTTTTTATTAAAAGGCATGAGAACAGTCACAGGAAACCTCACAAGCAGATCACAGACAGTCAGTAAAACAAAAATATTTAAGAAAAAGAAGGATCTATCTTCAGACCTTGGCAACAACTCTTCCACATGATGCCTGCCCCCGCCCCCTTCTCTACCATACTACTTTGTGATTTTACATTCGCACAGGAAGTTGCTTCAAAAGTAAGGAAAACTACTAATCATATCATACATAAAATTATCAAGCAAAGACAAATAAAAATATGAGTACATCTGAATAAGGCGTTCAGACAACATGACTTAGGTTGTCAGGATCCATCTGGAAATACTGGTTCTATGTGTAAAGTATTTTAAAAACACATACTCAGACAAAACTTAAATGCAGACATGCATTAATAGCCACTAATTTCAAAGTTGTCAAGCCAACGAGACGGTAACCAAGGTTTGGCTTATATATAAGGTCTTCTGCCCCTTCAAGTGTGTGAATGAGTAAAGGCATGCAAGATCACTTTTTGTGGGCAGCAGAATGTGTCAGAAGTTAGCAAAGACTGAAGAAAGTGAAAAAAGCCTCTGAAAATGGAAAAGTATGCAGCTTTCCTAAACCAACTTCTGCAAATAACAGAAATCCAGAACTGTGTTTAACAGTGAGCTTCAAGTTACGGAGAAGTTATTACAGAGTCATTTTATTGTGATGCATTGCAGACGAAAAACAGAGCATGGGTTCTGCCTGACAGCTACAATAGAAGTCTTTGCATGAAGAGAAACTGAAATAAACTATTGCACTCTAGGCAATGTCTTCAAGCTGGAAGTATGGCTGAAGTAGGCCCCTAGCTTAGATCTCAGAAACACTATATAGGACAAGTCACCTGGGCTGATAAGCAATGCAGGAGCAACTATAGTGCTTCCAATATTCCTAACCACTCTGGCTACCTATACACAATAAATTTTGCTACAGTTTTTTTTCAAAACTATTACAAAAAGTTAAGAAAAGCATCATGTATTTTTGTTGCTGAAGATACGTTCTAAAACAATGACACCTTCTCAGTGCTTGGTGACAAAAGGTATTTAAAAGAACAGTGCTCACTGCCATCGGTGCCAGTCCAAGCTATTGTTGGTGGCAACCTCAATGCCAGGGCTGCTGTTCATCTGGAAGGTCACTGCACTGTGTACAGTATCAAGTAACAACACAAGTGTCTAGCCTAAGGAATACTATTGGTTACGTTTTATGACCATAAAAACAAAACTAATGATTCAGACAGACTCCAATGAGTAAACGTCAGTAACGCTATGCTTCCAGCAGCTACCTGCACAAAAGTATTCTTGAAATGTGACAGCTCCATTTTTTAAAGGCTTAATTATTCCAGCTAACATCCTAAACTCACTGCCTTATACTATGTATGTACTTTAAAGTGTCAGCATGAAATAAAATGCGGCAAAAAAAAGCCCAGTAAGATTATTAAAGTAAATAGCTCGATAAATTAGTTCAATTGGATTCAAATAACAAAGAAAGAAAAGATAAGGAGGGGATGCATCCAAGGACGTTAACTTATTTTGACAGCTGAAGCCAGAACAGTGGGTGAAGAAACAATTCTCAGCTATACGACAAGCCAATAGTGCAAAAACTTAACGCTTTAGAATACATTACAACACATCATTTTGAGAGGCAGGGTAGAGGTTATACCCAGCCAGCAGTAGCCTACATGCTTCAGAAATAACGTAAAGAAGCAAGTAAGCTCGATGGGGGCTGGGAGAAGGACTGGGAGGAAAAAGGGGGTAAATTCACTAAGCTCAACTATCTGGGTCAGTCACATGGACGAAAAAAAGTGTAGTAGTATTAAACACACACAAAGTTATGGCCAAAATCAAGTAACCTTTTTTTTCCCCTCCCTTCAAAATAATGCACCTGAAACGCGATTTGTGTTATTTTAGCAACAGAAGGCAACACGCAAACCTAAACTTGTGAAACGGCTGTGCCGGTTTCTAGGGCTTCCAAAAAC
>NW_009619413.1:3759-8674 GCF_000690535.1 Cariama cristata | reverse complement strand
TGACATCCCTGGAGTGAAGGCTGCTGTTGACCAATCACATCACTCATTTTTATTCACAAGTAGCAGATCTAGCAGATCTGACCTCCCAACTTCTGTCCACAGAGCACTTGTATCAAAATATTGTCCTTGATGCACTCCAGAAGTCTCCTGGTTTGCTTCCATTCAACCATGTTGCCCTTCCAGCAGATGCTGAAGCAGTTGAAGTCTTCCATGATAACCTCACATTGCAATCGTGATTTCTTCATGTGTTTTGAAGCATTTCATCAACTGTTTGATCAGGACATCAGTGTCAGTGCCTGCCATGACATTCTCCCTGGCTGTGTGTCTTCAAATCCAGTCTCAAAAGCAGCTGATTAGCCTGTCATGCATTCCATACACTCCATGTATTTAGTTGACTTCCTGACATAAAGCACAACGTCCCTTGGTTTTCTTCCCTGCCTCTTTTTCCAATACAAACCCATCACAACATGCCACACATTCCTCTACAGCATGACTACAAATTTAGCAAGATTTGTAATAACATTAGAACTAACTTTATTCCTAAATTATCCATCTGCCACAAAATCTGTTTGTCTCCTCTGCTCTCTTGTTCTCCATTCCATTACACTTCCCTTAGAATTCTGCATTTTCTGCAGATAAGAAGTCAATTTTTATCTCAATTTTTAACTCTATAATGTACTTCCCTGAGAATAAGCATATAATTTCTGTAATTTGTTCAGGTTTGGGGTTTTTTTTTGGCCATTTCTTGTATCCACATCATGAGACAAATCTGCACAATGGGCTACAATACAAAGCTGCCTTTTTACTGCAAGTTATCAGCAAAATGCATCAGGTTTGCCATATTCCTGTGTTCACGTTTACATTTCAACTATTGTTAAAAAAGACTTGTTCATTTTAACTTTACATTTGTGTGTAAAATGAGCAATTAGCTATAACTCCATGAATTCATACACATAAATTAATTGTGTTTATTATCTGAGAGAGTATTAATATGAAAATACACACACACAACTCTAAAGTCTTGTCAAGGCCCGATCAGCAGTACATTGATTAAATTGTTCAATTCCCAGGACAGAAATTAAGACAAACGAGGTCAAGTGTCAACTCCAAGCTAGGTATACTTTTATTTTCTCAATAGGGATATATGCAAAAGGAGGAAGGGAGAGAGAGAAAGAAGCAGCAAGTGATAGAGATCTATTAGCAAGAGATAGTCACCACCCTGGATCCAGTGTTGCCTTGTCGATTCAGAGTCCTCTACTGCTTGTCCAGTTGTTGGTGGTGGGTACGTACCACCTTTCAAAGGGGTCGGTTTCCTTTTATATCTTCGTGTCATCTTAGGAGGTATGTATTCCTTAGGAGATGCTCATGCAGCAAGATACTTCTCGAAGGGTGCATGTGTGGTGCACTTTCGGCGGTCATCTTCGCGGCAGAGTCCCTCCTCAAGGAGTCCTGGTCCAAAGTCGGCTTCTGCATTCTATATTTGTGTACCTTTGTGCATGTGTCAGATGTTTCTACTATTAACATCGTCTCTGCTGCAACGATTTTTGCACCCCTGGATATTTTGGCCACATTCAGCCAGACTTTGAGACAGTCAGTTGAACCAGTTCCCCATAGGGTCAGAAACAGATGTCTCAGGCTTTGTGGTATCGAAGGTTATTTTATCTTTGTACAGTCAACAGCAGCAAAGCCATAAGAGGAAGTTCTGTGAACCTTATGTGTCAAGAAATGTTTAAGGCAAAATGGTCACTCCTGTCCTCCACAAGTCTGTGAAAACTGCAAACTGAAGCACTTTGAGAAAATGTCTATTTCTTCACCAGAATTAGATTATTAACACTATTAATTGCTATAATGATCCCTGTATCTTCTTGGTACATCCAACTTGCCCTTTCCAAAGCAATTTCTCTGTGTGATTCAGCAGTCAACATGGCTAGGGGACCATTCTCGACAGTTTGGATGTGATTGACACGTTTTACAGAGTAAAAGCATTTGAAAGTATCAACACAATCTGGTCTGTGCCAGTTGACCTCAGGGACAGATAATGACCATGTACACATTTACTTTCCTAATACACAAATATACAGTAGATAGTTCATTATTACTTATCACTCATATTGAGTCCTAATTTCAAAAATTTTTTATTATGTATTGTGAAAACTCTAAAGATCGGTTATTTTATAAATACAGTGTAGGAATTCAGTTCATAATCATGTGAGGGGTGTCACTTATAAGTAGGGAAACGCAACATAGATACAAATAAATCATGATGGCACTGCAGATGAATAAATTGTCCTCAGTACTTTTCTGTCACATTGATTTACAAGACTACCTCTTTTAGCCTTAGGTTTAGGAACATCTTATTTTTAGTCAGCTTGGAACTGTAACTTTATTTTGAGTATTAATTGCAACTATTTATAAAACTACTTTTTAAAATTACTTGTCTTACGATGTAGAGTACTGATTGGTGTGGTGGAGAGGCTTTATTGCCCTGTTAGCTCTCATTGAAAGATGATTAACTGGATTTAGGATACTCTTCAGCTATTCAGATCACAGCTTTCATCTAAGTCATCACATATTTTCCTTTTGTCAATTTTGACGTTTCCATTCAATTTATGAAACTATATAGGCTGCCACACTTTATAAACTTGATATATTCACAATCTAACCTTCCCTTAGATTGAAAAGGTTTTAAGTTAGAATGGTGGTTAACATGACTGAAATGAATTAAAAAAATAACAGGACCAGTGTGTTATGCTTTTATTTTAATTAGAAACTTGTTGAAGTGGGTACTAGGCAGGTCTCCACAAGTGCGTGAAATTAAACACTAGCTTCTGTGTTCCAAGATATATGGACGTGAAAGTTTAGTATGAAATTGTACCTACCTAAAACAGTACACTGCTTGTTTTGTTTCTCATCTCTACTTAACACTCAAGCTGTTTTTTACCTTCTGTAGCTCTTATATCTTATTCTTAGTTTGAGGATTCTTTAGTAGTCTGTGTAGCTGCATTGTCTGACTCATTGGAGGGACAGTATCAATTTTCCTTTTATTACCTTAACCTCTTTTTCCATTTCCCTTCAGTCTTAAGATAGAAGTGAAACAAATGTGGGGTTTTTTCCATATACATAAATTGTGTGATGTAGGTAAGCACTGTAGGGTTATAGGGTCCCCTTAGATTTCCTGAAAATGACACAGAAGATAGATAAATCCCACCCTGAAATATAAAAGTTCATATTTTGACCTATCTTGATTTGGGCATCTAACAGTTCGATGTCTAACGTACTCAAGTCATGTGTTGTTTTTGCACTCAGTAAGATACAATTAGCCACCTCCAGAGAGTAATTCATGTCATATTAGGATAGGCAATAAATATTACTTTAATTGACCTCTGGAGGTGCCTATTTTTTCTGCTAGGATGTGAAAGAAGACTACACTACAGATGTCTAACTTTTAGACGTACAAAATCAGGTGAAATTAATTTTACCCTATGTCTGACAACTGGTAAGGTTGTCTTACATGTGATAAAGATTACATTTAAACAAATTATACAGTCACACAATAAGACCTTTTTTTTTCCTTGAAACACAAGTCCTGGACAACAGCTTTATATCGAAACTCTTGGCCTTATTTTTAGAACAAATTTGAAAGTCAGATTTTCAGACAAAAATACAATCCGTACAAGTTTATAATATAGACAGTAATGCCCTTTGTTGTGTGTTTTGGTTTTTTTTCCTAAGAGAATGAAATTTTAATCCAGTCTCTTGACTCTTTTAAAAATATGTGTTTGGCAATATTATTATTTTTATAAAATATTTGATTTTTTCTTAATTACAGCAGGTCATAATAGGTAAAGGTCTTGTTCTTCAGTGTAAACCCTGTTAAAGCACTCTTTATAACGAGTCAGCCACTTAGCACATACAAAATACCAGCAGATTCTATCATCACAACTACTACTACTATCTGTGACATTTTTACTGAGTGAGTTCCTGATTGCCAGATGAGGAAAGAGGGGAACTGATAGTGCTGCAGAAGATACAGTACTAGCCATATCGGCTTTCCCAAAGGGGCCTCTCCGGGGAGGAAGAGAGAGGCCAAAGGGGTCATCTCAGGGGAGAAAGAGAGAGAGAGAAATCAAAGAAGCAGATAATACCATCTTATTAATAGGTGTCTTACAGGAGGAAAGATCTGGGAGAAAGTCCATGCTCCTTGAACAAAAAGACAGATTTAAAAAAGAACATAGGCTACAGGATTTAGTTGGAGTTTGATACAATGCCATTTGTAATTCTATAAACATACATGTATAGGCACCTACATACACTTAAAATGCATGTGTTAAGCAATTCAGAGCAGATTTAACACAAGGCTATGTGATTAGGTTCTGTGCATGGCAGTGGTAGTGTGGACATCTATCTTTAATAGAAAGCCCAGATAGGTTTAAACCCTATCAAGAAGACTCATTTGGTGGTGTATGATAAATGATGTATGTTGACTAAAACCTCACATCTCTACTCCCTTTAAGCATAAAACTGGACACTCCATCAAACTCTACCTGTCTTGCCCCATATTCTCACTGTCCCTGTCCCCTACTCCTACCCTGAGCCACTTGGTGTCCTGTAATTACCTTTTTTATGCCGGATCTCGAGCTTCCCTTAGTAATCATCTATGGCCCATGCACATATGCAAAATGAGTGTTGAAACATCATCTTGTGTATTTTGAATGAGTGTCTGTATGTATTGAGACAGAGAAAATGGAAAGATCACAATAATGAAAGCAATTTTTTGTCAGAAAATCTGTTTACGGGTATCTAATCCTCTTGTAAACTTCCATTGCAGGAGAGAAAGAGGTGAAGACTTAAGACCTAATCTCTTAAACATTGACGTTCACATTGGCAAAAACATTACCATACAAAGATCTAAAAT
>NW_009619413.1:395-3735 GCF_000690535.1 Cariama cristata | reverse complement strand
TCTCTGGAAAATGCAGATAGATATTGTCAGCTGCTCTGTGAATACACAGTAAAAATATCTGGATAAACCTACAACCAACTTGTGGAGTATTTTTATGTGTTTTTTTTTTTTTTGAAATGATATTTTCATACATATTGAGTCTGTCCAATAGAATAATAATTTCTAGAAATGCAGCAAAAAGTGTATTTTCCACACGTTAAGTGTGAGGAAACTGTTAGCACTATAAGAAGTGGTTTGTTAGTGAAAGGCTAGCATCAACTCCCTTACAAAAATGACCTTAAACCTCAACATTTATCAGGATAATTCAGACTTAGAATCAGGAAAATAAGTTTTATTATTCTTAGTCATACAGTCTGTGATCTGAAAGGATATTTTTCTTTGTTTTTGACAACCTAAGGAATATAGTCTTTTGGTTTATGCCTCCATCTGAATTTCTCACTTCATTCTTCACCTGTATGTCTACAAGATAGAAAGAAAGCTAATAGCATTTCAGATTAGAACAGAGAAAAGAAAAAAACCACTAGAAATCCTTTAGATAGGGATGTCACAGTATGATAACCATAAGAAAGAATAACATGGATTTCATATTGCCATACCTTTCCTTCCACTTCATCGCATTTTATACAAGCGGTTTCACATTGAGAAGATCCAACAATGTATGTCAGAGCCGTGGAGAGAAGATTTTACCTCTGGAGTTAGCAATGTCATTAAAATATATGGAGACATATAGTTCTCTACATTATAGTTGATAATCCAGCTCAGAAAACCTGTCCTAATGAAATCACTTGTGATTATGGAGGTATTGTTCATCTATGTTTTTGACACTGCACTCTTAACTTACATCTTTTCAGATTTCTGGTGCATCAGTATTCATAAAATAAGTCCATAAACTCTCTGTCAAATAAGTGGAGAGGATGTTGACACATGAGCATTTTGGTTAGTGCTTCTTCTTTGGATTCACAGTGAGAAATCAAGCAGATGAGTTTCACACTTAAGAACGATGACTTATTTGTAGTACAGAAACTTTAAACAAAGGGTTCTAATTTTGAAAAAAAAGTATGTTAGCCTTCAGAAACAATCACACTTCCTATCTCTCCAGTCCAGTGAACTTTGTATTATGTAAAGAAAGCAGACTAGTGTCCACTTGAAACATGGAGAGATTTTCCTCTATTTTCCCTGAAGTAGTACAGAATAAAAAAGAGTTGAGTACAACCCCCTGCTATTCATCAGGCACCTGAGAGCCTATCAATCAAGGTTTATCGCTTTTTAACCATGAAGTTACTGGAAAAAAGTGCTGCAGCCAGCATTCATCCTTAACTTTCATTCAAGGGTAGATCTCGCAGCCATTCCACAGAAGCTCCCACCAAATCAAGCTCCTGCAGGGGAGACTATGGAAAACTTGTGGTCTGCTGTAAGATTTAAGCAAAGGATTGCTAAACACAGTTTTCATGTCCAGTGTCAAACACTAAAAATGTCTTATTGACAAACACTGAGGAATTTCAACCCCTTTAATAGTTTAAAAAACATTCTGAAGATCTCAAGACTGTTGTAGGTTGATGTTGTTGGTTAATTTTGGTTGGTTGCCAGTCCCCCACCCAGTCGCTCTCTCACTCCCCCTCCTCAACAGAACAGGAGAAGAAAATAAGATGGAAAAACTCATGGATTGAGACAAAGATGGTTCAATAAGAAAAGTAAAAGTTGTGTGCAGAAGCAAAGCAAAAAGGAATTTGTTCACTATTTCCCACTGGTAATTCAGTTGGTGTTGAAAAAGAGGAATGAGAGCCAAGATCAAATCCAGTGCTGCATGAGGAGCAGAAACTTGGCACACTACAATGACAAGATCCAAGGTCAGAAATGGGAACTGGAAGCAGGGCACTTGCTGCATACTCAGGTACAGAAGAAGAGGGACCGGTTTGTGCACTAATATGCAACTGGAAGTATCTTGAGAAACCTGCTCCACCCAGGACTGGGATAAAATCCTCTTCTTGTATGACACCTGCTGAGTCACTTCCTTGGTCTGTCCTCTGTGGGTATGAGATTTGCATTCTGGTATTATTATTCGCTGCCTTGTTTTGAACAATTTTGTCATCTACAGCTACTGAAGTTAATGGGACTGTTGATATGCCCTAAAGCATAACTGTGCTGAATCAGTGTCTTAAATGATAAATTGTATTGATTAAGTGAGAAGTGATGACATACATCATTGCAGAGGAATTTCTCATGATTCTTCTCCCAGTGCAAACTGTCATCTCCAAATGTTACAGTAAAATCTGTTCAATGAAAAACCATTGACAGTTTACCTGGAATTTCTGAACATTAATTATTTGCTGAAATTGTGATAGGACATTAATGTTTCTTTTCTCTTCAAAACAGAAGCTTATGCTTATACAAATGCTTCCTCTTCAAAATTAATAGTTTTTCCAAGTACAATACTAGATTCCACAAAGGTTTGTCACAAAACTGATAATCAATGAAGCTTATACACATAAAACTCTCCAAAGGATTGTGATAAAGAAATAAGACTTTCCCAGTTATCTGGTATCAGAGGAGATTTAGCAGAGGAAGCCTAAAGCAATGTGTTTTCCACTGGGAAGAGGTAGATGCTAGAGATTAAGGGAATGGCTAATATTTACCTTTTCACAAATTAACTGCTATATGGTAGCAGTTTTCCCCCCGCTAGCTTTGCAGTTTGGAAAGCTTAATCGTCATTTCTCAGCAGCTGACAACATGGAGTGAAAAAGCAAGCAGAATGACAATAGTTGCTGAAGCAGATAATATAGCTAAAAATGTGATGTATACTGGCTAGGATTCTAGGCAACGTGTTGCATTCCTTTTATTTTCTGGGCTGAGAGAACCATTAGATTCTTCCCATGAACAGAGGAAAAGTGTGATGTGTAATATATAAAGGTCAGCAAATTTGATTCAACTGGCAGTATAACTAAAGAAAATAATTCAGTGTGAGATCCTTGCTAAAGCCTGGAATGTAAACATTTAAATTAGTAATCATAGTTGTTTTTTTTTCAGGGGAAAAATGGAAAAAATAAATAAGTAAGCAGAAACTTTCCTGAAAGTATCAATGGTGAGTTTGCCTCAGTCTTTAATAATCAGACCAGTTATCCTTAGGGCAGTCAGTCCTCCAAGCTGAATGACAGGAGTGTGGAACAGAATAATCCGCCCATTATCCAGGAGGAAGCAGTTAGCGATCTACTGCTCCCCCTAGACATGAACAAATCTATGGGGCCGGATGGGATGCACTCGAGGATACTGAAAGAGCTGGCGGATGTGCTTGCCAAGCCACTCTCCATTGTCTACCAGCAGTCCCTGCTCACCGGGGAGGGCC
>NW_009619413.1:0-220 GCF_000690535.1 Cariama cristata | reverse complement strand
AGCCAGCATGGATTCATGTAAGGCAAGTCCTGCTTGACCAACCTGATCTCCTTCTATGACCAGGTGGATGAGGGAAAGGCTGTAGGTGTGGTCTACCTGGACTTCAGCAAGGCCTTTGACACTGTCTCCCATGGCATTGTCCTGGAGAAACTGGCAGCTCATGGTTTGGACAGGCATACCTTTTGCAATGAATTGAGTGCACCCTCAGCAAGTCTGCAGA
>NW_009619412.1:0-15382 GCF_000690535.1 Cariama cristata | reverse complement strand
CTGGGGGTGTTGGTTGACAGCTGACTGAAAACGACCCAGCAATGTGCCCAGGTGACCAAGAAGGCCAACAGCACCCTGGCCTGTATCAGAAACAGTGTGGCCAGCAGGACTAGGGAAGTGATCATCCCTTTGTGCTCTGTGCTGGTGAGGCTGTACCTCAAATTCTGTGTCCAGTTTTGGGCCCCTCACTACAAGAAGGACATTGAGCTGCTGGAGCGTGTCCACTGAAGGGCAACAAAGCTGGTGAAGGGCCTGGAGAACAAGTCTAATGAGGAGCGGCTGAGGGAGCTGGAGTTGTTTAGTCTGGAGAAAAGGAGGCTGAGAGGAGACCTTATATGCCCTCTACAACTACCTGAAAGGAGGTTGTAGCGAGGTGGGGGTTGGTCTCTTCTCCCCGGTAACTAGCCGTAGGACAAGAGGAAATGGTCTCAAGTTGTGCCAGAGGAGGTTCAGGTTGGATATTAGGAAGAACTTCTTCACTGTTAGAGTCATTAAGCATTGGAACAGGCTCCTAAGGGAGGTGGTAGACTCACCATCCCTGGAGGTGTTCAAAAAACACTTAGATGTGGCACTTCGAGACATGGTTTAGCAGGTTTATAGGGCATGGTGGCGTTGGGTAGAAGGTTGGACTTGATCTTTGAGATCTCTTCCAACCATAACAATTCTATGATTGTATCAGTATTCTACCCTGAAAGACCATTGCAGATTTCCTTTCCATCATTCTTTCTCTCTCTTTTGGCAAACATCTAAATCCAAAAAGCATGAATTGTGGTACATCAAAAATGAAACTAGGGTGGGTGGGGAAGGTGATAAAAGTAAATATCACACTTCCTACATTCATCCCAAACTTCTGCAGTGTTCTCCTTTATGCTAAGAAGTTTATAGCATTAGGTCCAACCTGCTCCGAAGTACAAGAATCTTAAAGTTACAAACCATTTATGTCATTCCATGTTTAGGGTAGGATTTAATTTACCATGTTTCAGGTTTCTCAAAGCTACAGATTAGGACCTTGCTGATCAATAAAAACAGACAGGATGTCCAGGGCTGATGAAGCCCACCTATTTTACATGCTCACTCAAATACAGAATTAACCAGTCTCTGGGTGTCTCTGCTCAACATAGAGGGCATATAGACAACCATTTTAGACTATGTGCATAAGTTACACAAGGCTAAAATTGGCTGTGATGAGTGTCACCATTGCCTTATAGTCCAAGTAGACATAGAGGTAAAGAACTTGAATAAGAAGCATACATTAATGCAGGGTTTGTGGTCCTCTGTCTCTTGCAGATGATGTGTGCATTGACTTTTGGCTTTGTGGGAACACTGAACTTAGACAAATGGGCAAAGAAGGTTTGACTTCATTACTAAGAGGAACTTTGCATTTGATATCTACTGCCATAAAGAGACAGAATATATTGCCCCAGATTTCCCTGTCAGGGTTACCTTAGCTGCAATAATGTTAGTGTTGGCAGCTTGTATTCATGACAGAATGGCTAGGTTTGCTAGGAGTGGTAGCAAACCACTCATACTCTGTGTACTCTGTACCCAGTTCTACAATCACAACTTCTTATGGTAAAACACAGTTTTGTCCATCGGGTACTGAGCTGTGATATATTTCTGTAATCAGTGCCAAAGAATTGCTGCAAAATAAATAACCACTTCCTGCTGGTAAAACACTGCCACATAGAGTCTTATTCCACTATGACAAGCCAAAGTAAAGGCTATTGGATTGGAGTACTAATGGGAAGGGCCAACCAGTCAGCAGTGCTGTAGTTCTGAATAATATCCCTAGGCAGTAAGACATGTCAAGATCTATGAAGTTTATCTGCTGTCAAAAAATGTTAATGGAGTAGGAAAGACAATTTACAGGGACATTACTTGTAAGGCAAACAGCAAAAGGATGAACCAAAAACTAACTTAAATTCCTGACTGATAAAAAAAAAAGTATCATGCAGCTGACAAAAAGTATCTATTGTATGTCTTTACTGTTGAAAGACAGTATTACTAAAGGGGTAGTTCCACCTAATCTAACTTCAGAAGTGTAAAAGTGAGTAGTCTACGTCTAAGCTAGTTGGCTAGCCTCCATTTATAATCAACTGGGAGAGACAGGCACCTCTGGGGTGATGCGCCTCAACCATTTTAGATATTTGTCTTACAATGGGATGAATCTGGAGGTGTTTCTGCCTCCCTATAGGGAGCCTGCACCATTACCTTATGGTCAGATATCTATAAGTGAGATGTCTAAAGTTCAGTGAAATGAATCTTGTCTTATGTTTCTAAGTAGATACCCAACATCTGACCAATTCTTTACCAGGAGAGCATTGCAGATGTGGTTACTTAACATATGGGGATAATTTTTATTCTCAGAGTTAATTCAGTGGTGCTACATTTACACCACTTTAAGAGAGGGAAGAAGTCAGAGCACAGAGCACCAAATGATCTGCATCATTTTTGAAATAAAAGAAATAATCCAGTCTTTAAAAAATGAGGGTGGAATGGACCACAAAAGGTCCTTGATCCACCCCGCTGCCCAAAGGCAAGAACAGCCTGACATAATTAAAATGTAACAGATATTAGTTTCTCTTGTTCATGAAAATCTTGAATCCACTACTTCCACAAGCGTGTCCAGCACTTTACGGTCTCCATCAACTCTCGAGTCCTTCTGTTGTGTTTGCTGTTCTTTTATAGCAGACAGGAATTTGTGCAGTCTATGAACCAAAACCTTCCCATGGTTAATTTTACTGGGATTCAGATGATACACTATGCATGTGAAATTAATGTACCTTACTTTAATTTAGAAAAACTGAGTGTGGCTGACAATAAGGGTAGAGCAATTTGACTCAATTATACAGATAGCTAAGGTCTGCAACACTATTAAAGCGTATGAGTACCTTACAATCACTACTGACAGAAAACTTTGCAGGTAGGAAGTGAAATCAGAGAAAGACTAAGGGTAAGATCCACCTCATTCAAGTTAAAGGAGAGAAAGGTGGTTCAGTAGGGTGATTAATCCTATGTTAACTCTGGAGATTGATAAAGTTCAGATGAATCGTTCTCAGAAGATTCATAGCTTTCTGTATTGTCTGAATAGGGTGTCTAAACACTTAGTTTAAGTTTTTTGACCTAATGTAAAAAGAGACAATTAACCTTTGCCTGATTAAAGCAAAGAAGAATTCTTCACCCAGTAACTTCCCTTCATATCACATAGGAACGCTGAGATGGAGAGCAGGATCAAGCACAGCTCTCCTATGTCTATGAAAGCTCCATAAGGACCAGACCATCCTGCCTTCCTAAACAAGGTGAGAGTCTGGAAGTCCTAACTTCTAACCCCCACACTCCAACCACCCTGGGAACAGCATTACAATGCAGAGAGAAATAGAGTGCCAGTCACTCTCCAGCAGCAGAGTGAGCCAAGCCAGGAGCAATTCAAAGAGAGGTCTTGCCAGATATGCAGATGTCGGCACTAAAAAATGAACTAGTGCCCAAATTTTTCAATTTCTGTCAAGCAACATGAGTAGCTCTACTTGATAATGGAGAGGAAGATGACAACATGTCACTCAATATCTTCTATAGTCCCCAGTAGGGGAGCTGGAGAAATAACAACTGAAATGAAGGGCAACTGCAAGTTTTTTACTTTAGAAATATTTTTGCCCACTAGTCAATTTTGATGGACCTTAATAACTCAAATGTGGATAATATGTGGGTAGACAGCTATTTACTCTAAAATTTTTTATTATTTGCCTCAACTACTCAATGAAAACTGCATATGCTTGTCACTGTTACTAGCACCTGCTTCTGCTTTTAAAGCAGTTCTGTAAAATACAACAAGATCAGTAAGACACACCATCTCCTCTGATGCAAGTAACATTGATCCGCTTTCATGCCTCTGTAGAAGATGGAGGAAGACAACACCTCTCTTTTCAAGTAAGCCCTCTCTCACATAACACCTTGTCCTGGTTTGGCTGAAACAGAACTATTTCTGCTTTCAGTAGACTTCATTTTTTTTTCCTTCAGTTAAGTTTTCTTAGTAACTGCCCTGTCTGAAGCTGACTACAGGTTTCAGGCAGTGCCTGCTTTCAGAGTTGATGGTGGTTAATGTCTGTAGTTGTTGCTGGGGCAGCAGCAGGATTGTTGTGCAGAAAGGCCCATGGGTGGGTGCTTGTTCCCTGCGGGCTCTCTTGGTCTCCGCTGGGCTCCTGGTGGGGGGGGAGGGAGGAGGGGTTGCACCCCCGGGAAGCTGCAGAGGGCACAGGTGACCCAGGACTGGCCAATGCAGTATTCCATCCCACCCATGGGAATACTCAGTATAAAGCTCAGGGATCTTTCCCTCACGGCCAGCATCCTGGTGGGACTCTGCTTGTTCTCCTGCATCTGACCCTGACCATGCACCCCTGAATCTGGTTCCTGCCTGCTGTGCAGTTGAATTCTGGGATGTCTGGGTGCCTGCCGTGTTCTGTGAGCACTGCGAGCTGCCGCGGAGCAGTACATGGTCCCACGGTCATCATCCAGAAGGGCAATATCGATTTTGTAAATTCTATTTCTATTATTAGTAGTATTAGTTTTAATATTATTTATACTGTTTTCACTGTTATTGTTTTATTAAAGTTCATTTTAAGTTTCCAACCCACAAGTCTCTCTCCCTTTTCTCCTCTCCTTCCCCCTCTGGGAGACGACAGGGTTAACAGAGAGCATCTGCCGCCCATGTTAAGCACCAGCCCTGCCTTAAACAATGACACACTTGTTGTGTTTTTGACAGTAGACCACTATTTATTAGGGCATCTAACCTCTCTCATCTAGTGGCTCATTGTCTGGGTTTTCTGGACGTTTGGCAGCCAAACCATTAGACTAGTCAGCACTGGGCTAGTAGAGATACCTACATAATAGATAGCCATTATGCACACACAGATCATCTCTATATTGTGTATGTAAAGGCAGCAATGTATCTATATTAGAGAGCATATATATTTTGAGAATAGTATGCTGTCAGACCCAGACGCGTTAGGCTTCTACCTTGTTTTGTATTCAGTCTAGGGTCAAGAGTGACTTCCTCAGAACTGCTGTGATGAGAACACTGTGATTGATGAATATGTATGTGGGAAATGTTTTTTCCCTGCCAAGCTACCTTTCTCCTTCCCTATCCCTGTATTAAAAGCCTACTGTTGAAGTTGTTACACCTGAGACATCTCTGCCAAAGTTGTACAGACTGAATAGGTGACACTCAAGTTCTGATTAACCAGCTGCCCTTTAGACCTTTAAAGCTGCCCCAGCATCTTTAAAGATGCCCCAGCATGTTTTGGTATTGTTGAGTGAAAGCAGTCTACAGCAATTTGCTTTCAATACTGTGTGCCAGCGGTGGCATCATGATCCTGCTAATTGGAATCCTTTTAGCACTGGAGCATTGCACTAAAACCTGACAGCACTGTAAATACTGCCATCATACTCGCTTATGGTCAAGGGAAAGGTGCAGCAGAAACAAAGTGGTTGTCCATAGGAACCTAAACATGCAGTACACAAAGAAGTGTACAAACTCAAAGTGGTAACTGCCCACACAGTCATTACAGTTCTGAACTGGGACACATATCAGAAGTCATAATCAAACATTACAGACGAACATCCCTAACCAGTGACAGCACATGAGGATGAAGTGGTCCCTGAAGGACTCCAAAGGCTTCTAACAGCCATTCTATAATGAAAGACACTTTAGGTAGTTTTATTAAGTATTCTGTGTTCAATTATTTTAATTCTCTCTGCTTTTTTTTCAATTACATAAAGGACTGCAGGTGTGCTGGGTGTATTTGATGTGAATTACACTCTTAATAGCAAACAGTAATTCATGACTGTATTTGCCTTGCTAATGGTGGGCAATGTATGAACAACTAAATACTTGTAACCTTCCACCTCCGGATTACTTCATTGGGGAAACTATTACCACATGCAGAAAGACTCTGCAAACAGGATAAATGCAAGTGAAAAGCACACCAAATGTATTTATTGGCTTATACACAATAACTAGCTGGGACTAATGAGCTACTTGACTGAACATTAACACGCTTACCACCCTAATGAGACACTGCATTTTTGCTAGCCAGGCAGGTGAAGCATGGATGGTCTGATTCTTGATGTTGCTCAGTTGTTGTCTTCCAATTCTCTACTATTCCTTAGGGTTTATACCTTTTCAAGGTGGTATTTTCCATCTCCAAGCTGAATATCTAGCTGATGACTAGCTATGTCTCAGTCATCACTCAGTGGTTTTGCTTTTCTTACCTTGTATGGCTTCAGTTCATGGTCCTTCACACAACCTTAACAACAGTTTCCTCTGTATATTTGAACGAAGTTCACAGCTGCTTTGCACCAAAACAGGCCTTGATTCAGACAGCTGAACTTTGGGCTGAGTGATGTTCTCAGTCTTTGAGAAATGAAACTTTTATAAAGCCTGAACTGGAACTCAGTGACATGCTAAAATAAGCCCAGTCTTTCTGTGTTTAAGATTTTTAGCAGGTGTAGGCCAGAAAACTAAAATAACAAAGGCTTGTCACTCTAAAGACATTGAGGTGCATTTCAGCGTCACCTTTGAAAGGCTGAAGACAATGGCATATGGCTGTTCCTGGAGAGCAACGACTGGAAGTTGGTACATACTCAGATACAACGGAAACAGGCACAGAGGACAGCATGCAGACTAGAATCACAAAAAACACCATCCTCTGCATCTCCTCAGTAGTTTCCCCTTTCCTCTTACTATCCTGTAGGCATTTCACTGTGGTTTTGTACAGCCATCTTTTGACTAGCCTCAACTCCATCAGAAAGAGGGAAAGCTTGACAATTACCTTGCGTCTCCACTCCTGTCTTTCTCTGAACCAGCAGCAGAGAAGCAGCCCTCTGATGGACCTTCCAGTTTACTTTTGAAGATTCATATCAAGACTGCAAATTCTCCCTAACATACACATGCTGCGAGTTGGACCACAAATAGTGTCTCGTCTCATGCAGCTGCACGGTACATGCAGGGACATGAAACTCAGTATTTCCATCTTCCCTTTCAACAATCTGACAGCCAAGGTTCCGTTAGGGTCAAAAGGACAAACAATATTGCATTTCATTCATGGTAAACTGCAAAAAGTTCAGTCAATTTAACTCTAAAATCAAAACTTCCATTTATCCATTTTAACTTATCTTTACAGACTGTATGCTGTGTCTGATGAAGTTTTAGGATCTTTCACGTACAGTTAGTCACTTCTTAGTGCACTAAAGCAGTTTCGTTGTCATAATCACAGCAGTCACTTACATGAAACTAAATACTTATACGAAGATATTCATACAAGTGTTGCATAGAAAATACATGTAGAACAGATATTCTGTTCTATCTGCACAGACATACATTTTTACCACAAAGATGGCTATCATGTACAACTACTACATTGCCAACCTCCTTCCTCACAGCTGATTAGCTATGGAGATGCCAACTAAGATGCTTTAGTTAACAAAACAGTGTATGTTTATAAACTAGCTTATACAACTTCTACAAAATGGAGAATAATGCTTAGCTACTGAATGCAGCCAAAGAATATTTATAAGTCACCTTGAATAAGTAAATGTAAATATTGTTTTCATGCCATTGTACATAAATGCATTTATCCTCCTGGATTTGCTGACTGAGTCATGGTGGTTTTTGAAGAAAATATTAAACTACATATTCATCATTTAAGTAAAAAATCCATTAAATATGTGCTTAAATCATGCTGATACCATGTTCTTAGGTGCTGTGCTACCTAGGAAAAGACTTGAAGGTGTACTTTCTCACATTAGGAACTTTGTGCCTTCTTTTATAAATTCTTCATCAAGACAAAAATTTGCTTTTGCTATAAGAAGAAATAATTGCTTACATAGAGGATGAGGAGGCTTGGGGGTGCTTTACTTTTAATTTTTGCCTTTGCCATAACTTAGACAATTTAGGAAGATTTTGAATGCATCTGCTAAAAGCATTAATGTGGAAGGGCCATAATTACAAAAAAGTTGGGGAAAAAAAAAGATAAATCATTGATAAGAAAGTGCCTTGATTTTTTTGTTTGTTTATTTAATGATTTCCTATACCAATCTATTACACGTGGCACTGCTGGCCCATACAAAGCCTACCATCTCTCTCAGAACATTTCAGGTGACTTCTCGGTCATTTGTCAAGCATTGAGCAAACAGCCATGAGCTGACAGCTATTCTGAGAAAAAATGAAAGAGGTAGAAAGAATGCATAGACCTTGTGAGAATAACATCACCCATTCTCACATTGCTTAAAAAAGACATGATATCTAATTGTAAGATTGTCTTCCTTATGAACATTGTGGAAAACTGTCCTTGAAAATAATTTCAGTGTACTAACCATTAATAGTTTCATTGCATGTGTCTACATTAATTTAAAAATGAGCAAACACTTAGTGTTTCTTCTGAGCCTTCCTAAAACATTCTGGTGTTCTCACACACACCTGTGATCTGAGTAGGTAATGACAAGCTAAGTTGAGGAGAGGTGGGGTCATTTGTTTGGCTTATACATCAAAGGATTCTAAAAGCGAAAGAAAAAAAAGGATGAAATCTAGATCTTCTATACTTAGCCAAAGTTTTTTTGTAGTTGTATAGAAACAAGGAGATTGCCAAACCTATCCTCCCTTAGAAGACAAAAGATTCATCTCAAACTGACTACAGGTATTCCCTGTGTTTGGCTTTTATGCTCCAGCTGGTTTTAGCTATTCTTCCTCTCTGAAAGACAGAAAAAATATCAAGTGTTGCCCCCATCCCAGACAGCTTTTGGTCTTGGACTCATCAGAGACAACTGAGTTGGCTCAGGCAGGTCTCAAAGCCGAGGATTGGGACAGAGAGTTGGAGATGATGTTTTCCTAGCCAGGGGAATCTTATGAAACAACAGATGCCAAGAGGATATAGAGACTTCTAACTCTTTTCAGGAAATACCAACTCCCCACCAAAGACAGCTATTAGTGACTCCCATAGGTCCACCAGGGACTTTACTATTGATTTCATCTAAAAGACCTTTATCTACTTTGGAGATTAGAGACAGGACAGAAACTTCAGACAGATAGGCAAGTGTTTCCTTGAGCACTGCTCGGAGCTTCAGAGAAGGAAAAAACATGACAGTCTCTGCCATGGTCTCTGATGTTACCATCAAGTTCAGACATATTTAGGGTGGAATTAATTTTGTTCAGCTTTGCACACCTACAGTGTAAACAATGAACTCCAAGGTATTCTTAACCCTGGCTATGGTCAGCAGAGACAATCAGGCACCTCTGAGGGCCATTCTCCCAATATGTGGCAGGAGGCCTGAGAGATGGGATGAGCCCACTGCAGTGACATGACAGGGGCTCTTTCTTCATCCTTACTGCAGACTCAAACTAATGCTCCTGGTGAATTACTTTGTGACCCCAGAGATTATCACAGCTAGACACTTAATCTAGTGCTTTGCAGTAACATCCTCGTCTTCCAGGATCAGGTCATAGAAATTTGTGCAATTATTTCATATTGCAGGACTTGCTTTTCCTGAGTAATGTGTAGAAAGGAAAATACAATAACAAAACATCCTTAACTCCCAAACATTCTGCATTTATTTAAGAGCATTTATAGAATGATGATAGGCTTATTAGCAGAACCTGCCCACTAGTGGGCAACTGCCGGCATAAACTGAGACTCTAAGTGCAACCTGAAGTTGAATCTCTGTATGTAAATAATGGCATTTCTCAAAACAGCATGGGAAGGATTACTCTTGTTCAAGTGACAAAGAAACAAATATGACCAGAAAAGATGCAGGTAACAATAGACCCTGGGACATGCAGGTCCTTCCAAAACTGGTGGCAGTTATCAATACATTGCTTTCAATTGCACTTTGTGTTTCCTGACTGCTTGCCCTCTTTCAAATTTCAGCACTGCTTGGTTTCACACATTTATTGTAAAACCTGTCAATCTGTATCAACTGACCACATATTAATACATCTTCTTTATGAATTTTTAAAAATCAAAATTATAAGACATGATAGAAAATACAAGTGCTGGTTTAAAATGATTAAGTCATTAGAAGTGTCCATGAAACTGCAACACCATTTCAACCTGCACTCTTCTATACCAATATGCCATTTTTGATTGCAGATATACTCTAGAAGACAGCTTCATTTGCCATGCTCCAAAAGAAATAAAAAAATCCCCTAGGTTAGTCATCTCAAGACACAGTTCAGTTGTCATAATAAGCATTCACAATCTTGTGGTGGTAAAGGACACACACCATGTGGATCTTCGTCACAGCTACTTGACTCAAAAGAAGTGATACAGGCAACTAGAAAAAACTTCTATATCTGTTTTCACAGCAGACCTAGGAGTAGAACATTCCCTGCCTCAAAGGCAGTCAAAGCTCTTCTGTAATGCAAATATTTAAGAGTACACACCTTGGATCCTCTTCTTAATTTAGCAGATTTTTGCCAGACTGCTCTCATTAGCTTAAAATGTGGACCAAAGAGAGGAATTTGAGCACAATCATCCAGTGATTCCAGCTCTCTGTGCATTAGCCAGTCTTCACTTAGTGATAATGTACCACCACCCCTGGATTCAGAACTCAAAAATGATACATATCTGTTTTGACATCTGCTGTAATATTCTTCCACCAAAATAGAGGCAGAACTTTGTAGGTCAGGAGTTAAAAATAGACCCATCCCAAACTGTACAGGTGATTAGTGGCTGGAAGTGGCATATTGCTCTCCACAGAACAAACCTACTGAAGAATAAATGAATGGGTGGCACATAGCTTATTTTCACACGCTCATTTCACTTAATACTCTGCACAGAGTTAAGCTGACATCACACCACCCAATAATGTCATCCTACAATTTCAGCCAGTAACACAATCCTGGATTGGGAGCTTCAATGGCTTAGCCTACAGCATGATCCACAAAAGAATGCCAAGTGAGTATTTAACCATGAATCTCCTTTACAGCCGCTAGAGGCATCCGTGATGTTACCATTAGTGCTGACAGCATTCAGTGGGCTGATGTGGCAATTCTGCATCTGCTCTTATTCACAGATTGCAATATACAGCAGAAATCCTGTAAGGCACATTACATTCATCCTACACTGCCTTTTCCAGACGCACATACAGTCCCCCATTGCCTGATATCTGTGCCCTGCCATAATAATAGAATCATAGAATAGTTTGAGTTGGAAGAGATCTTTAAAAGTCATTTAGTCCAACCCCTCCTGCAATGAGCAGGGACATCTTCAACAAAATTTATAACTTCATGTTGTGAGAAGCAAACAAGTTTTTATTAACCTCCCCTGCAGTGTGCAGATCTTAGCTCAGAAAGACTAAGTGACATGGTTACAGTCCTAGAATGAGCCTGTGGTAGAGTATGGAAATCAGTGTGAATATTTCACAACTGTTCAGGAAAATTGTCTGCTGTTAAAGATGGGACAATACAGTTCCCCGAGGAAGGACTGGGAGACACTCAGCTGCTTGGCTTTGAGGGTTATAGACTCTGACCACTCTATCTTTTCCAAGTTGCTTCCTCCTCAACATGTTCCTCCCTGTCATCAAAGTGTGTGGAAACAATAAGTGGATCAATCGCCCAACCTCTTCACAGATTTGTGAGAGAACCTATTGTCCCATGTGCTGTAAAGTGTAAAAGTGTTGGACCTCAACAGCTTCTCAGGATGAAAAGCACATTGAGTAGCACTCACAGCAAGTTTATGGGGCTGGATGGCCATCACAGTGGTTTTCTTCCCATCCTCTAATATTCTTCCTTTCCCTTGTATAATTTCATCTTCAGCTTATTTTGTCAAGAAAGCATCAGTGCAAGCACCGTAGAAAATATTTTGGGGAAGAATCCTTCTTGGGCACTAACCAAGTAGACCATAAGATACAAGAAGTTATTGTTTATTTTTAAACAATGATGTGGAACATCATATTAGTGATTTTCAATTGAAATCCTACCACTGTTCCCTGTCTACAGAAATACAAGTTTATATCTTTCAATCATTTCCTGGTTTTGATGTATAGTTTTCATGTCTTTGCTGTTTCTGCACTGCTTCCCTCCCTTTTCAAAGGAAAGAGAGAAGAAACATAAAAGCAAAAGGCAAGTAGGTTTGCATATTAAAATACTGCAGCCAAAACTTGTCACAGAACAATTCAGGAACATTCATTTCACTGGTCTTTAGCACTGTGGTGGCCTCTCTGGATGTGTTGGCTGTTATTCACTGCGTGTGCATTGCTATCCTTACACAGCTGGATCAAGCCTATGCTTCCTTGCTTTGTGCATCACCTTCGGGCATTTTTCAGTAAGCTGACTGTCCAGAAGACAGTGAGGAGAAGTCAAAGCCTGGTTAACAGCAAGATACTCACTGACTTGTGTGGCTTACGGATTCAGGGCTGTTCCTTCACTGACCAAAGTGCAAATCAAGTAGGAAGAACAGCTTTCTTGTACCTTATACTGTAGGACTCCATTGTAAGGAGTCTGCTGTGAGGAAACTATCCTTGTGGCAGTTCCCCCAGTGGACTCCAGCCCTGTTGGGAATCAGAAAGCATATACTAAACAGAAGGGGCCTTCTTAGTGCTCAGTACAATAGAAAGGGAATCAGTCCAAGATGATGGCTTTTTCCCTTCACTGAACACCAATTTACATATATATGTTCCCCTTCATAGTTCACATGTCAACTGCAGCTCTGCGCTTCTCTCTGTGGTTGTCTTATCAAGAGCAGAACACCTAGTCGAACTGCAAAATGAATAAATGACAGTTCCAGGTTCAAATATGGACTCTGTACCTAATAGGATCCCAGTGTTTTTTTTTTAAAACAACAGGATTTCTTGAACACTGCAATTCTTTCAAGATCAGGCCCTGCCTAAGTCAACTCAGAGTCCAAGTTCTGGGCATGATGTTATCTTTGCAGCAAAACAGGTTTGGGTTTTATAGCTTCCCAACTCAGTTTTTGATTAAAAAGGTCAAACCAGACCAAAAAAACCTTAGATCTTCTTCTGCCTATTTGTGCCATGATTTCTGCATCCATAGCTGTGTACAGAACAGCCCTTGTAAGACTGCAAAATAATGAACTTCTGAAGGTTCATTTCCACTTGGACAGATGCCTTCAGGCAAAATCTGGCTGATTTGTGCATATTTTAGCATACCAAGTTGCTTTATAAAATATGTATATCATCATTTGTGAGATGAGTTTTTCAAAGTACTGTAAAAAGAAAGAAATTACTTTAATGCTGGATCAGAAAGGAAACAGACTGCAATAGGAACTTAGCAAGGCATCTGCTACCACAATTTTATTGGAGTCAAATGTAGAGGACAGGCAAACATCAAGGAAAGAAGGCTGAAGTTGTGAAAATCAGTTTGTTTCAGCAACATCTGGAGTATCTAAGGCATGAATGTCACACTGTCTATAAGGCTTTGACAAAGGCTCAGAGGAGGAAAGGAAAAGCTTTTTGGCCTGAGAACGAAAAATCACTCCAAGTATCTGAAGTATGAAGAAGGGCCTCCAAACCCCTCAAATCCGCAAGTCTGTGCCAGGGAAGGGATTCTGACTCAACCCTTAGCCAGACAGTTGGATTACTATTAAGAGAAGTCCCTAAGCAACTATATCTATCATGGAGAGGTTCTTGTGCAATTCATACATAGCTGACCTTGATAACTGTGATAGCGTATGTGATATCTACAGTACAAGTCTCTACACAAATGGCTTCATCTTGTGTACATCAGCAAGACTCTTCTGCAACTGCTGAAGGTTTGTTGATTACATCAGCCTTATCTACCATAACTCTTGAGGCTTGCATATATTCACACTAAAGTGAGGGGTTTTTGTTTGTTTGTTTGTTTGTTTGTTTGTTTTTTCCATGTAATGATTTGTACTATTCAACAAGAAACTACACTGGCATACATTATGTACAAAGGCTGGCACAATGTAGAGTAATTGTAGCATCTCTGTCATTTTCATAAAATAGATTAAAATAATTTCATTTCTTATTGGGACTTCCTATTGTTTGCTTAAATCTAGATGTAAAAGGCATTTTAAGCAATGGCTGTATCAGTTCCTGTACCATTTAACCTGCCAGAACCTTCATCTGTCAGTTAGGTCAACAATTCCTGCTTAGTGTTGGGGGAGGGAGTCTCTTTCTCCGACTCATTGCCATTTGCTCTTGGGAGGTAGATAGTCCATATGGCTCCAATTGAGCCAAATAACCAGAAGGTTTCTTGTCTGAGTCATAAACAGCTTGTTGGCTGACTTTAGCAAGGACACGTTTTGATCATTTGTGCTATTAACGACAGGTAACTCACCAGCCAGCACACAAAGAAAGAAAAAAGAAAGGAGGTCATGAAAGATAGAAAGCAGCTTGCCCAGCCAGGAGACAGAAGCCTTCTGTAACGGTAAAATCAATGAGTATATAGCAGTAGTATATGGAGAGTAAAATTTAACCAAAACTACAGTGAACAGAACTCATCTACCAATAATAATCAAATAGTCTCTTTCCTCTCAACTTGCCTCCATGCCTGATTTTTCCTGTTTATGCCTCTTGAACTATAAATTCTTTGAGGTGTGAGTGCCCCTTCCATGGTGGTTAATCAATTAATAGAAAATTAAATGGCGTTATGCTTGTTGACAGTTGCAAAAACTCAGAACTATATTCTTCTACAGAGCGATCATTCAGCCATTTTATTGCCCAAATATTACAGAGAGATAGTTGAGAATAGAAGAGGGGCTAAAAGAAGCCAAATCTTTGCCTCTCTTCTGGAGAATACAGTAAGACACTGTTTTTGCAGTCTTGGTTTTGACTAGCATTAGCAACGGCCATAAAACACAAGAAGCCTTCACCTCTCATCATCCAACCTATGGATCCAAGATACTGGGGAGAAAAATTCTGTCATCTATTTGCCCAGTAAATCAAATCTCAGGGACTCTCAAATTTCTTTAACAAAATGCTTTACCTTCACAACAAACAGGGCAACAAACAGGAAGAGCCAGAAGCCATGGTACAGCAGGAAGGCTACGACATAGTCACCATCACAGAAACCTGGTGGGATGAGTCTCATGACTGGAGTGCTGCAATGAATGGCTATAAGCTCTTCAGAAGGGATAGGCAAGGGAAGAGAGGCGGCGGAGTGGCTTTATATATTAGAGAGTGTTTTGACTGCCTTGAACTTAATGATAGTGATGATGAGGTTGAGTGCCTTTGGATAAAGATCAGGGGGAAGGTCAATAAGGCAGATCCTAATGGAAGTCTGTTACAGACTACCCAACCAGGATGAAGAGGTGGATGAAGCATTCCACAGACGGCTAGCAAAAGTCTTGCAATTGCTGGCCCTTGTTCACGTGGGGGACTTTAACTTACCAGACGTCTGCTGGAAATACAA
>NW_009619411.1:11949-12238 GCF_000690535.1 Cariama cristata | reverse complement strand
ACAAGGGTGTTGTGTAGGACAGTGTCAAAGCTTTGCACAGTCCAGGTGGATGATGTCAGTTGCTTTTCCCTTATCCACCAATGCTGTAACCCCATCATAGGAGATCACCAAATTTGTCAGGCACAATTTGCTCTTAGTGAAGGCTGTCGCCAATCACCTCCTTATTTTCCATGTGCCTTAGCATAGTTTCCAGGAAGATCTGCTCTATGATCTTATCGGGCACAGAGGTGAGACTGACTGGCCTGTAGTTCCCTGCGTCTTCCTTTTTTTCCTTTTTAAACATGGGGAT
>NW_009619411.1:4805-11775 GCF_000690535.1 Cariama cristata | reverse complement strand
GTTCTTCATTCTCCCAGTCCCTGCCTTTGCCTTCTGTGACTTGGGCAGTGTGGCTGGAGCACTTGCCGGCGAAGACTGAGGCAAAAAAGTCATTGAGTACCTCAGCCTTCTCCATGTCCCAGGTAACCAGGTCTTCCATTTCCTTCTGGAGAGGGCCCACATTTTTCCTAGTCTTCCTTTCATCACCGACTTACCTATAGAAGCTTATAGAAGTCTCCTGCTGGTATCTAAGAGCTGAGAAAAGTACATAGGTGAAATATATCAGGAAAGCATATTTGGTTTTCAATTATGATTACTTTATTTCAGCTATATCAAGTGCATGATGCAAATGTATTTGTTGATAAATATTGGTACAGTAAAGCAAGAACAGTTCACTGTACCTTACTGACATGCTTAGATGTCATATATGTCTTTCTTTGATGGGAGACCATTCTATTCTTGAGGTTTAAGATTATGTATTTTAATGAGTTTGCCCTGCTGAGCAACTTCATGCATCAGCTGAGAAACATCATAAAGCTCCTTAAACTAAGGCTAAGGCTTTCAAGATCAGTCAGTGCTGAGGTACCTCTGTTTACAAAGGGCTTATTCCTGCACAAAGATATTTTTAAATCTGTAGCATCTCCACTATACAGAAGACAATGTATTTTAATAGGTTACATATTAATGATGTAACCCATTAAGTTTTGTGCCTGAAATCTTCCTGGAACATGGTCGAAAAGTGTCAGTGTTTCAGACCAGCAGATGTAGGTTACTGTTTTGCTTAGATAAGACTTTTAGCTATTTTGAGTAGATAAAAATTATAAATATTATTTAATCCAAAACTACTTTCTGCTTGCAAACCAAATGATATGGGAAGCATAGTTAAAAAAAAAAGTAATCCTTAAGATAAATTATTGGTGACAACCAGATCTTTTGATTCTGCTCACCTTTCAAATACAGTCTGAGAAATGTGTGTCACACAATACCTTCCCCACAACGCCATCTAATGTTTAGTAAGAGTCCTACTAGCAATTTGGGCATACATTCGCTCTAAAATGCCATACTGACAGATTTATCACAGAGTTAATCGTTGTATGGAGTTTAAGCAAAAGCTTAAAATTAATATTCCTATGTAAAAAGTGATCTGGCTGGTCAACTGAATCATCCCCTAGACTGTTGATTGTTATATCTAAATATCTTTTGACTATAATATTAAATCCCAAATCAATTAAAACCACAGTGATGAACGCACCTAAGGAATGTTAATTATTATACCTCTGATAATTCTATTTGTTGTAACTTATGTTTATTGTTACAAGCCTAAATTCAGTAGCAGTAAAAGACTTTCTTCCTCAAGGCAAGTTCAGACTGCATCATACTTGATTCTGACCCAACCCGTATGGCAAAGCCTGTCACTGTGCTCCTCAAGAGAATGCATTCGTGGATCATGTCTTAGATTCCCAGCCCTATGGATTTGAATAGACTACTCCTGTGGCAGATTTCCCCTTTGCTTAAGGTGTTGATTTTTCTAGGATTAAGGCAGGCTTCTCTTTCTTGGAGGAAGACATCCAGTGCTTGCCAAAAAATATCCTTTCAGCCTTGTCAGAAGTTATCTGAAGCCCTTTCTATGCCTACCCAAACCATTTTGCTGTCATCAGAGGTATTTGGAGGTTTCTGTGGTACTTAGCAGATAGCTGCAGCTACTGTTCACACGAAAGACATCAAGATCTAACAGGAAATACGTAAGAGACGGGATTTACTGCTTAGTGTTACATAGCTTAAAAATACTCAAATAGTATGAGTGAAGTTAGTCCTTTGGTGAATGGCACTGTTGTTTCTCAGATATCAAGTACCTTATTTGGATTGGAGAGAAAGAGTAAAGAGTAAATCAAGATTTCTTTTGGAGATCAAGGGAGAAACTTGGGCTACCTAGTTCATCTATTCAACTTTAGTGCATAAATTAGGATAATAATCTCATGCCAGCTGGTGAAAAGATACTATTCTAGGCAATAATTCAGAGCACAAAGTAAAGGTCCTGCTCTGAAGTGCATGGCAACTAGAGGATCCTATCTATTTTTATTTACTATACAGGAGGAAATAGGTGATTCAAGAATGAAGGTGATACACCAGAGAGCAGGTCTTAGACTACTTCCCTAAATGTACATAGCCCAGCTAAGTGTATATTATATTATTATAATTTTTATTATTGCCATATTGTTCACCTGCTTGAAATCACTGCAGAAAGAGGCAGCTTCCCCTCAACTAGAGAAAGATTATTCATTGTTTTAGGTGAAGCACTTCAAGAACAACTATGCTGGAATATTAAAAAATATATACCTAACTGTTCATAATTTTTTTTTTTATTTCTTCAGGGGTGGAAGCAGGCAGAAACCCACGCATTATGCATATGAGGGAAGATCACCCGTACAGCACAGATCTGCAGTGAGAATTGAGAGGGGAGGAGTCAGTTTAGCAAATTGTACCATGGATGCTCTTGCACTGTGGAGGAAGGCACAGGCAATTGGATTTAACCAGCTGGATGGAATTTCATTGAATTAGCTTTGGCACAGTTTCACGTACTCTTAATTCATCAGTGAATGGAGTAACTATATTGGAAACCTACTGGGGAAAAACAACATTGCCCCTGATGCTACTGTCAGAGGCAGATAGAGCACAATCCCATACAGTCTCTCTCTGTGTTTTCCTGTCTTCATTGTCTCCCTAGTTAGTTTTTTTGTGCCAGTGTGTGTCCTCCTGTATCAGGATTGGCTGCCTTTTCTTGGTCTGAGATCTTGGCACATAAGGAGCAATAATTACCCAATAGTTTGGCTTGATGACTACGAGCAAGGGTGGGAGTGCCCCCTCTTGAACAATAAAACCCCTTGTAGAGAAAAGCCTATCTAAATTAAACAAAATAATGTGTAAAGACAGGCAGTACCGCCACAAAGCACTTTGCCAGCTAGAGAGTCTATATGGAGTATGAATAAGAACCTACTGTGTTTTACTCTTTTCTGCTTGTGAAAGATCCCATTCTATAAAGAGGTATCTGCTAATCTGTTATGATTTCATAGAAGTCCAGGCAAGTATAACTTCTTTGGTTTCAATGAAGCTAGTCCTAATTTACACTAAGAATGAGATCTGAACCCGGCCCAGCAATCTGGGATAACATGTTCAGACAGAACTGTTTTCTCTCAAATTCATCTTAAGAAAATAAAAAAAAAACCAAAACACTTCTACCCAGCTCTCAATACCTAGCAATTTTGAGTATCAGTCATGGCAGCTCACGGTTAGAAACATTTCTGTGTAGTATGAGCTTACAAGTCCTGTAATATAAACTAATAGAGGCTAATATGCAAGGGATTAAACTATTCAGAAATATAGCTCACCAGAAAAGCATGTGTCTGTACATAGACTTGCTCACACTAAGCCGTCTAGAGCGTCAGGGAAGTTTATTACTTTAGCCTACAGCTCCCTAGAAGATCAGCCTGTTTAAGTAGATTAACAGAGGGCTTTGTTTGAAGAATAATTTGAAGAAAAGTTAAAGGTTTCAGAGACAGGGAATCAATCTAAATATGGTGAACTGTACAGATCATCTGAAGAACTGTTCCTGTGAAACACATTCTCAAACTGAGTAAAGTTCTGCTAAGTATTAACATCTATATTGAGTGAAAATAGACTTTCCTCAGTTAATTTTCAAATCAAGAGGTGAAATGAAAAAGTGAGGAAATTCTCAATATGAAAATTAAAGCTCTTGAACTGTCTCATTTCTCAATAGAGAAGTGTCCAGGCATGAACCTTGTTGATTTTTAGCAAGGTACTATGATTGTGAATACCTGTAGGAAGTCATTTAGAATTGCAGAGAGGCCAAAAGTCACCCTTCTGAAGACAAATCCCCTGTGTATATGCCTGGAAAATACAGAAAATGGAAATACGGATCTTAGAGGTAAAGAACCTAAAATTAATGAATGCACTTAACAAATGAACAGCAGATACATAATTTTGAATGTGTACTTAAAGATTTTGTTCCACTTCCTCAGGTCCTATATGGTATTAGGCAGTACCCTTGCCTTTGAAAAACAATCTAAGATAGAAAACTGTGCACCTAAATGGGCCAAAAGTTTTTCTTTATTTTCTATTTGAACAGTGAATTCTGTTCACTATCAATGGGCATTGGTATCAATGTCCTTGGAGTAGAAAGGGTGGCCCACAGAAGTAATAAAAACATTAAACTCTTTGTATGATTTTGAAAGTCCTTTCCCTCCCAATGAGAAAGTACCCAGGACATAAGCAAGCTTACAGAATTAAAACTGAGGCTCCTATATGAACATTTAAAAATTTGCCCTCAAATATAGCAAAAGCTGGCATGATCGTTACGACTTGGTTCTCATTACTTTGGCAAAAAAAAGGAAGAGAAGGCTTTCTCTTTTAACTAGGTGAATCTCGCTTTTTTTTTTACTTCAGTTGCTATCACCAAGCCTTCAGTCAGACACATCATAAGTGATCTGAAGGGAAAGTTTGAACTCTTTCTGTGTATTCATTTACTATATTTTAAACTACGTAATCACATAGATAGTAGTACTGCTTGCCTTATTTTTGAGAATAATCACCCACTGGTTTGCATACAGTCAAGGACCCCAAATTCAGTTTTCTGCTCCACTGCAGACTGTGCAAGACTTTTGAAAACTCCTTCATCCCTGTTTCTCTGATCCTGTTCAGTGAAATGGGAATAATATAATCTAATCAGGTATTATAATATAATATAATATAATCAGGTATTTTTAAGACTGAAATCTTTAAAAGAACAAGTTGTTCCTCTGTTACAGGAAAGGGGACCAAATACATAAAATGGCTGGATTACTCTGTAATTGTAAATATGCTATTCTATCATGGTACTTCTCATGTGCACACTAACATTCCTTAATGCAGACAGTGCCTGTACTTGTATTTAAATGTGAAACAAATTCTTGTATGTTGTAATGCATTTTACCACTTGCGTAGCTTATTAACTTTGCTGTCATCGTCACTCAACAAGCAGATACATCAGTTGATGGAAGAAATGCCAACGTGAGAATAAGAAGTTCATAGGTTAAAAAAGTCATCTTTTCTCTCTAAATAGAGTTGGTATAAATCACCAGAGTCTGCAAAATGGGCCTGGGAAAATTAGTCACTGACCTACAAACACTTCCCGCTGGATGTCTGTGAATCCATGTCACACAGTTAGAAGTGACAAGAACTAAAGCAGGCAGAAGCAGGACCATATGGTAAAATAAAGAATAGAGTGTCCTGGCAAATGTGAAAATAAAACCAAGAAGTACAAGTAATAAAAATACCTCAATACTACTGTGCAATTATTCTGAATAACCAAAAGGCAAAATGACCCATTTAAAGCTACTTTTAATAAAAATAAAAATCAGGGAATACTTTTTAATACTCTTAATGAGGAAATGATTATATATTTTCACTATCCTGCAGTCCTTGCGGGAGCTCTGGAATTTTAGCAGCTGGCCAGGCAGAAGGCCTTGTGATCTGCCATTGCATCTAGCAATGTGTGGTTGAACAGGGAACTCAGCACTGCAATTTCTGTAGAAAACTGCTGAGTAACATTGGGAAGAATCTAGTCAATTTGAACTATACTTCAAATTAAAGAGAATATAATTAATGAAGATGTTTTTATCTCAAATAAGGATCTAGCTTGCTGTTTTTCCTTCTAAGTTAATGCTGCCCTTCACTGCTGGAACTCTTCAGCTAACACTTTACCGGTGTCCTCTGCTGATAGACCTCCGTCACTCAGAAAATACCCCTTGGGGAGTGCTACAGGAAATAAAATACGTGCTTTAGAACAGTGCTTTCTTAGGCCCAGTTCACTGCATTGCCAGGTTTATTGTAGCATAATTTTGTTGCGCTCAGGAGTGTGACACTTTAAAAACACTGACTAATTTGGTGATGAGTGTCCCTTTACTTTAAAGCTACTTAACTGGAAAGGATTTAGAGACAGCAGATTTTTACAATTCAGGAACTTTGAACTGTCACATATTTTGACAATTAAGTTCTAATAAATAACAGAAAAGCATGTTACAACATATGGCTATGAATTGTATTCCTCCTAGCTATGCTTGGCTCGAAACCGAGAAGACAAGCCTCCTCAAATTAATTTTTAAAAACAGAAAGGTATCTTGTATAATACAGGACAGAATATCTGTCTATAAGCATATGCACATTTTCTTCAAATTCTATTATAAGACTTCTAAAATAGCAGCAAGATCTTTCCAATATATAGCAAAAGCACAATAAAAACCAAGACTTTTTCTGTTTCTGCAATCTCTGAGTTAAAATAATTTCTAATACTGGGTGAATTACATGAATTGCAGAATTTGGTACAAGATTACAAAGCAAAATTCTTTCTTTGGAGTGCTTAGGCAATTCAGGTCAGATGTTTGCAGTTGCCCCTTAAAGCTTTAAAGCTAATGAAATCCAGTCTTTGGACTTTATTTATGTATTCAAGTTATACAAAGTCTCTAACTTGAACCTTCATTGTCTTGGTCCATAACAAAGTTGCTAAAGATACATCTTGCTGTTTAAATATGGTGGTTTATCCATAATGATAATACAGTATTATTTCTCTGAGTCTTATCGGTTTCATAATTTTCCCAGTTGTTCAGACTGAGGTATCTTAAGAATTCACAGCTGGTATGGGACTGCCTACATAACTAAAATATGTGTCTTGGTGGTGGCTAATATTTCGCATCAAATATGTGTTGGCAAAGTGTTTAGTTTCAGGATAAATCATGCTGCTGGCCACAGTGTAGCCAACAAAAGGAGAAAAAATTAGACATGGCAGTAATACAAAATATGTTTTCTATCATTCATTTGGAGTGTTAGGGCTCACAGACTCTTTGAGTTGGATCTATACCCTTAATCATGCACAATCCCATTGACAAGAGAGAAAAGAAAAAAGGGAAGGGAAAGGGAAAGGGAAAGGGAAAGGGAAAGG
>NW_009619411.1:0-4583 GCF_000690535.1 Cariama cristata | reverse complement strand
ATGAAAACCAAAACCAGCTTTGCAGAACAAGACTCCCAGGAAGCAACCACTGGAAGAAACAGAAATACAACCACCAAGTTAACTGTCTCACTGCAAGCACTCACTCCCCCAAATAGCCTGCTTTTATCCATGCTTAAACCTCATGTACAAATCTGCAGATGCCATCAAAGCAGTAAATGTCTCAGGGGCCCCTGTAGAATAATGCATCACTAAAAACTGGATAGTAGGGTCAGTCATAGGGTGAGTCCCAACAACTCCAACACCCAGCCTGAGCACTCCTTCATCCTCACTCTACCAATCACTGCTCAGTTTTAGCAAGTCCACATTTATTAAGAATATTCCTTTTTTTTTCACAGAGGATAGGTCATGTTGTAAAGAGTGTATATTTCCACCGACACTGCATCAAATCACTTGATCCCAATGACAACAACACTTGCACATATCCAAGAGGGTCGTTTCAGAAGGGAGGTTTGCCACCCTGAACTTTGGAGGTAAGTGCCTCCTTTCCAGTGAAAGTAAACATGAACCAAGAATCTGCCTTTCGCAGAATCACAGAATCAATTTGGTTGGAAGAGGCCTCTGGGATCATCGAGTGCAACCTTTGCCCTAACACCACCATGTCAACTAGACCATGGCACTAAGTGCCACGTCCAGTCTTTTCTTAAACACCTCCAGGGATGGTGACTCCACCACCTCCCTGGGCAGCCCATTCCAATGCCTAATGACCCTTTTTGTGAAGAAATGCCTCCTCATTTCTAGCCTGAACTTCCCCTGGTGCATTTCATTTGCACCATTTTTCATTTGGACCATTGAAAATCTCACCTTACCACAGACGTTTCCAATATACAGAACTTCTAGATCTATTAATGATGCGCAAATTATTTCAAAATGGCAAACACAGAAAGACACAAAACTGTCCCTCTTCCCTTTCCCTGGGAAAAAGCATAGTACATAACCAGAGGAAGGAAAATTGTTGCGTGTTATTTCCTTCTGCACACATGTGCACATGAGTTGGGAACTTCTGCTGCACCCAATGATGCAGTTTCCTAACTTTTACACTGATCTCCCCAAAAAGCCAAAATATGCTATCTGAAATTTATTCTAAATTGTAAGTGTTCACTGTTATAAAACTGTCTGTCCTGATCTCCCATATGCATGATCGTGTCTGTTCCCTTCTGCCAACATTATTATTATTTGTGTGGCCATAGGGGAAGCTACATCAGGAGCCTGTTCTGGTTGAAGCTAAATCAGCCAGTTTTCAGCCAGTTTCTAACCCAGCTTACCATGTAGCTGTGCTAATGTTATTACTACCTCAAGAGAAGCAGTAGAAATGTGTGACTGGGGAAAGATAGGACTCTTTTTCTGGGTCGTGGTCTCACTCAAAGGGCTTAAGTGATGGAGACAGCAGACTAAATTTGGGAATCATGTCTGAGCGCAAATGTGTTCTCATCAATCTTCTCTCTTTATTACTACTCCTACACTGCCATTTCCTCTTGCAGAACATTTCAATGCTTTCTTTAAGTAAGATGCTGAAATAAAAGCAGGATGGTGTTTTTAATCAAGTGAATTTGACTAGTGCCAGACAACTGTAGCTTCAGCAATTTATTTGAAATCTTCCATCGTGCTGTCCTCTCTATATTGGTTATATCATTTGCTTCCACTTCAAGAACCTGGAACATCAGACAGCATTGCTGAGCACAGACTAAGAATCAGAAATATACAATAAGGATATTGAAACAACCACTGGCATTTTATTAACCCTGTTATCTTTACCTGTCATGCTGGAAATCATAATTCTGAATTATCTCATTTCACAAGCAGAGTTCCTGGACCTCTGCTTGTGTAATTTTGGAAATGTATTTTTAAGTAAAAGATGCAATGCTATCTGCTGTGTTGAAGGAAAATTAGAATCATAACATTCTATCAGAGAAGGAGTTATATATTTTTTACAACAGAAAAAAGTTCAGCTGGAAATGAGAGGCTTTGTAACCAAGTGAAACTTAATCTTTTTCATGCCACTTCTCAGAAAGAAAATATTAACAGCTACTGCACAATCACCCCACCCATGCCAGCTTACTATCGGTAGCCATGCGGAAATTGCACGTTACTGAATTCTACTTCCAAAGTTGTGATGTCATGCTAGTCTTGACTTCTGTCAATCTACTTGAATGTTAGAGGAAGTGATGCAACAGAGAAGATTGAGAAGGATATTATTTGGCTGCTCCCTATACAAAAACAACAAAAATATATTACACCAGGAAATAAACAATTATAAGAATATTGAGGTGATTTACCCTTTGAGGAAGGGTCTTCAAATGCAAAGCGCTCTCAGTTCTTACTAACGCCTTTAAGAATATACAGTATTATTTTTATGAGAAGCATTGGCAGTCCTAGAAGTCCTAGAAGAATAATTTTCATAACTCATAGAACAAGCACAGCCTGGAAAAATTAAATCAGCTTCCTTGCAGTTGTCTCCAAGTTTGCTGAATTCAACCTGAAAGAAGAGAAAAATTACTCCTTCCATTCTTGAAGTCTAGGTTAAGAGTGGGCAGTTTTAGTTCTGGGCATTTTTGAGATAAGGATACTTGCGTGTTGTCCCAAGGATCTTGTTAATACTTTTACTTACAAAAATACTCTTACTTTTTACTATACAGATCTGGGACTTCCCCCAGAAATCTTTTTGTGGGCAGAGGTCAAGGTTTTTCAGATTTTGGCCAAGATTTCTAGACCTAGATATGCCCAGATTGGACTACTGCATTCTCCATGTTCTCTGCCTATCAACTCTACATGCATTAATTTTTCACGTTTCCTGAAAAGTTTCAAAGCATTGTATATTCACAGCCTTCACAGCTGTGTATACCAAGTATAATTCCTTCTTCTTGCACATGAGATCTGGGAAATCCTACTTTCTTCTCTCTGTCAAGGCATTCCAGTTATTCTTTTCATTTTACACAGCAGGGAAACAGGCTGTCTTTAGTACCTCTATTTTATTAATCTTGGCGTCATTCACATCTTTGAAGTTTCTCTCACCTGCAGTACATACAGAGCCGAGCAGTGGCTGTCTTGGTTACCATACCCTGTCTATACATGAAAAATTATAAAGACTAAGAAAAGTGAAAAAGAGAACAAAAAAAATTATTTGGAAAAAAATATTTTTAGAATAAAATTGTCCATCCTTAGTACAATTTTTGAATTTTTAAATGTAACAATACAGAAACAATTCCTGCCTTCGCAGTCAAGTTTCTGCCGCAGAACTTGGAAGCTGCATAAGGCTCAGGTTGGCCAACAGCCCCTGGGACAGAATTCCCAGCGTGGGCCTACCCCCATCCTTGCGTATGCACCAGAGTCCACCACCTCCAGGC
This sequence comes from Cariama cristata, assembly GCF_000690535.1. NCBI lineage: Eukaryota > Metazoa > Chordata > Aves > Cariamiformes > Cariamidae > Cariama > Cariama cristata. Next base: position 1,221 of record NW_009619411.1, on the reverse strand, counting down.
TTCATCTAGTTTTTATGGCAGATCCCTGGGGAATATAAGGTTCACATTAGAAGTGAACCTTGCCTCATTTGTGTAATTAGCCATCAAGTCTGTCGTGGTTTCACTCCAGCAGGCAGCTAAGCCCCACACAGCCGCTTGCTCACTCCCCCCCAGTGTGATGGGGGAGAGAATCAGAAGAGTACAAGTGAGAAAACCCGTGGATTGAGATAAAGACAATTTAATAGGTGAAGCAAAAGCCACGCACGCAAGCAAAGGCCTTGACTCTGTGTAAGCGCTGCTCAGCAATAGCTAAAACATCCTTGTGTTATCAACACTGTTGCCAGCATAAATCCAAAACATAGTCCCATATCAGCTACTGTGAAGAAAATTAACTTTATCCCAGCCAAAACCAGCACATTCTCCACCGCTTATTCTATACCATTTACGTCATGCTCAGGTCTCACACTATCCAACACATTCTCATTACCCACCACCCCTCTTCCCATCCTTTGATACAATACACAGATATCATTCCCTTAGCCTATGGAGCACCCTTATAAAATGTCCACAAAAAGTCTATTGAGTTCATTTAGTCTATGACTTCAGGCTCTATCTGTTATGGTGGTCACTCAGGACAGGAGAGGTGGAGTTACTGGGCACCAAAGCCAGCTCAGCTCCAGTCACTGCTGCACTTGCACTGCTTCTTGTAAGGCTTGTCCTCTATTGGTTCAGGTGGTTCCTGCCATAGTAATTCCTGTAACATTCTAACTCAAATCATGGGTTACAACAATTTCAAGTTATGTCCATTACAATCTCCCCCCCTGGTCCCTTTGGACCAGACCATCGGGTTTAACACTGCAATGAACTCCTGCCCTTGCCGTGCTCCAGCTTGGACTTATCCACAGACTGCCGTCCCTTAGGGGTGTACCTGCACCAAGTGGAGCCTTATTTATGAGCCACAGTTTCTTCAGGGGTATACCTGCTGCAGCATACATGGACTCTGAGGTGCATCTATTGCAGTGTGGCTTTATTCATGGGCCACAATGCCTTCAGAGATATACCTGCTCCAGCATGGCTTTACCCATGGCTGCAGTCCCTCTAGGAGTGTATCTGCTCTGGCATGGGCTTATCCATGGCTACACACTTTGAGGTGCTCAAGCATGACCTCATGCACAGCCACAGGTACTTCAAGGTGCACCTTCTCCAGTGTGGACTTGGGCCACAATCCCTTCAGAGGTATAC
>NW_009619410.1:0-427 GCF_000690535.1 Cariama cristata | reverse complement strand
CACAAACGAAGGCTTGAGTTTGCTGTGCCTAACGACGGTGCTGCCTGTAAGGCTGCCCATCAAACTCCTTTAACTTCATAGGTACAGGGAGAAGTCAACTGTTGCCTGCCAGGCTCAAGCAGAATATGAGCTAACACAGGGGAAGAGGCAGAGCCTAGGACTCGCGTTCAACTCCTGGAACAAACTCAACACAGCGATCAAGTTGTTACTTCCCTGGTTCTGCTCTGGTTAGGCTATGTTTTGGAGACTGTTACTGAGGCTTGTCCTTTGCCCAGTGCCTGAGGGCAGTGCTGCATGTGCATGGTGCCGTCCTTTCCATGCCATTGCAGGGACCAGAGACCTGGCTTAGAGGTACTCCCCATCCCCCTCTGAGATACTGGGTCACACTGGTGTGGGAAGAGTGCCGGTGCCTTTGTTAGCTGTGCTG
>NW_009619409.1:0-10757 GCF_000690535.1 Cariama cristata | reverse complement strand
TTTTTGAATTTTCAAGTGACCCTACCACACAGTTTCATCAAAAACTCCTGTAGGAAACCCACAAAGGAACAGAGTGACCCACTGAGCATCGATGAGCTTGGAACACTGATCACGCGATTAACACAGGAGTAACAGGTGGTTTTTCCAAGACTTATTTATCAAGGAACAAAGAAAGTTGTGGGTACAAGGAGTCTCATGCAGACATTTCCCATTTTATGCAATTTGACTATGAGCTGACTACTTTACCCCAGAAATACGAGAGCTTAAGTGAGCCGCCGTTGAGCTCTGCCTGCCAGACAGCATTGCAGTGATCTCCCCCAGAGCTGGGTCACCTCTCAGAGTTGCTTCTTGAGGTGCAGAAACCTTTTACCGATGGATGAGCCCAATTCAAGCTCTCATTGAATTGCAACCGGACTGCACACCAAGTGACTCTCCCCTTGAGCAGGGACCCCTCTCAAGGTTTGAGATTCCTCATCTGAGACTGACAGATCCTTCCTTACCCAAGAAGGAGAGATCTCTTATTCACAACAGACACTCGGTAAGTGACTGACAGCATCCTGAAGTAATACTAATGAAATCCATGTAGCTAATTCCCTTAGACATAAATCATTGTCCAAGTCTGAGACTAAGATTGGGCCTAGCTGCCCCTAAGCTCCATCAGGAGTTCAGAAAGCAAGGGGGTCCACTCTGAACCTTAGGACTCAGTGGAAGAGTCTTCCTTACCCTTACCAAAGGGGGGGTTCTCCCTTGCCCCTTTTGCATCCCCAGCCTCTGTGTAAATCATCCTACCTCGATTCCAATTTGATTTTCCTTTGTGTGTTTCTTCCATGTAGTAAGTAGAGTGAACCTTGCCATCGAACTTTGTTTCGTCGCACTTTTACAAATTCATATTAAACCCACTTTTGCTAATACCTCTGATGGTGATTCCTTGAGTGTCCTATATCACTCATCCATGACAAATTGGCATAGTCGGCAGGATCCTAAATCAGGATTTGCAACAGCCGGACACAGAGCCTCACCAACATGAGCTTGGGGGGAAGGTGTTGCACTGGAGCGGCAGAAAAATCACCTGGGACAAGTGTTTTCAAGAGGCTGAAAACTGATTTCACAAAGGCTTGAGGAAATTCTGTGCAGTGCCACAACTCTCACCTCTCCTCTGCCCAAGTCCTGCCCTCAGACAGCACCATGCTATAAACAGCCCTGGAAGAGAGGACCAGCCAGGCAGGCTTTTCTTTTTTCCCCCCTTAAATTAAAATGGATGGAGAGAAGCAGAAAGACTTTGCTCAGGTAGGAAGCCACACTGCTATTGAGAGCTGCAAGACGAAGCTTCACTGTAGCAAATACAGACCACTTCTCCAGGGACGTCGTTCCACTTGCGGCTCTGACCAGAGCAACCAGATCTCCCTCACCATGGCAGGAGCAGCTCTGAAAGGCAAAGCCAGGTTTGCGAGGCTGAGTACTTGTCATGCACGCTTGCATACGCACAACCTTAAAGCTATTGACAGTGCGGAGAGGATGCGTGGACCCAGCCACAATGAAATGTGCAAGTGAGCTGTCTGCAATCACCGAAGGTCCAGGCTGGGTTTCTGTGCACTCATCTGGCCTTGCACTAATGTGACCCTGCAGCACACTCCACTCGCAAGTCTGAATGGATTCCTTAGGGCTCATTTACATTTCATATGCAAATCCTTTTGTCCCTTTGGTTTAAGAAGGAATATAAATGCCAAAATACTGCATGTCAACACACGCCTCTGGCTTTTAAAACAAAAAGAGAGTAACATTGCAAAAAGATGAATTGCATGTTCTAGGTCTTAATTAACAATCAAATTTGTACAACTATGACAGTGACATTTTGGCATTAAAACAGACTAAGGCAATAAATAAAATTGATGTATATTTAATAACCACATGGCTGATTCCTCCTTCACTTGGGTTTTACACAAGGGTAATCAAGGCTAAGTTCTATTGGCTTAAGGAAGAGAATAGGGTCCCACAGAGTTACACTGCTGTAAGATACTCATATAAATGAGAACAAGTATTAAGCCCTGCAAGAATCTAAATCTCTATCCACTCCACCCCGTGAGCCTCTCTGGAGCAACAGTGGATTAGCTACATTCATTTTAAATGAACGTCATTTATCTCAAGTATTTAACCAGGAAATCCCACTGAGATGAGCCTCATTTTCTGGCAGATGCTTTGCAGTATCTTGTAATATTTTTTTGTTTATTTGCTTTAAGCAGGACCTGGTCTTTGCCTTTTTAACCTATCACACTGGGGTCTTGAAAAAAAAACAAACCAAAAACGCTGAGCCTTATTCACATGCCAAATAGATTCTTCAATATGCTTCATTCTCAAAGGAACACAAGAAATTACTTTTAATAAAAAAAATTAAGTCTTTTGGGGAAAATTCCCAGGTCACAAACACTGTGTGAACACCACAACTGCTGGGGCTGGACTAAAGGCCAGTTACACACTGGCGGGAGTTTTTGTCCAAGTGCAGATCACTATATAGAGTGCATGAAAGGCAATACCAACAGCAATAACGAGTGCTAGATTTGAACACATCTAAACCTTCCCTGTCTTCCTTTAGGTCATAATTTAACTCATGATTTTATGTACTATTGTATTGAGCATCACTTCGAATGCTGTGGGATTATAGCTACGTGATCTCTTTGCTTACGAACACTTTGCCTGCACAATTGCAAACTCCCAGGCTTTGGAGGGTATGAAGCAGCCCCTCTTCTCCTGTTCTCGTTCACCAAGAAGGAGATCTGCTCACCTTTTATTCCAGAGCAGTCACACATCGCAGGGACAGAGACCCCGGCTCTTTGCTTCACCCCGCAGGTGCACCGACAGAAGCAACAAAGCACCTTGAAGCATTCTTGACCTCAATTTGCTCAACAGCGCAGCTCAGATACCTCCGAAAGGACTGCAGTGATCCTGCTGTAAGAGAAGGCTGATCTCACAGCTAGAGCATCGGACAAGAGCTTTGCAAGGCAGGATTGAAGATGATCAGATGAAAACAAACTGTCTGCAGAGCGCACAGCTGAACACAAAGGAGGATAACCTGCTAATTTAGTTAGGTCAGACCATGGGGTAAGGGTGTGAGAGACTGACAGAACGTTAACAGTTAACGGGTGACCCGTTACAAGAAGGTGTATGTCCCAAACAGCGATGGAGCAGAACGATTTCCATGACAACAGGTCTGGCTGGGTAGGATGTGGGTGAGGAAAGGAGCTCTGTGGAGGTAGGGTGGCCTTACCTTGGGCCCATTCCTTCCCTTACGGTAACCGAAAAGTGACCTTCTGCTTCATTACAAGCAAAACGCATATAGCAGGTAACATGTATGCATATGCAAATGAAGATTAACAAGAATATATAAAGTTGCATCATACCAGAAAGTGATATGCCACACCTAAAACATACAACATGTAGAACCCAGGGGCAGAGCCAGAGATAAGAATATAAAAGAAGAAGAAGAGAGAAGAAGAGAAGAAGAAGAAAAAACATTGAAGATGACAGAAGCATCCTTGAAGCTCTGCTGTGGCTGGACCATTGCAGGAACTCTCTCTCTCACTCCTCTAGTAAATAATGCAAGGCCTAACCTCCTTTTCCTATTACTTAATTAATTGCCAATGAGCCTAGTTATAGAATAAAAGTCTTGTTTTTCCATGGACCTTGAGTGTCATTTCACCTTAATTCTCACTGAGACAATCAGCGAACCTGAGTCACCTCTCCCTTCTCCTCAGACTCAAAGGGTCTGAGCGTAGGCACAGCAGCAACACGAATGTCTTCAGCATCGCAGGGGTCACACCACCCCACTAGCAATCAGTCGACACTTCAGAGAAGGACAGCCAAGTAAGGAAGCCATCCTTAAGATGATATCCCCTGTGTCAGCCTCTCTTCTTGGTACTTGGTTGAACTCTTTCACTACCCGGCAGCAACACAACTCATTGTTCTACAGCCACTCCAGAACGTGTCGCTTACTCTTTCTGGCCAAGAAAAGGGAAAAATTGGTTCCACGCTTGAGGCGAGAAACCATGTAATCCTCTCGTATTTCAAAGTCACAGATAGTGCAGCAAGAGCAGAAAGCCATTGTGCCTCCCTGCCAAATCTTCCGCACATTAGAAACGCTGCTGTTTAGTTAGGAACTGGCAGATGAAACTAGGCAAAACATAGAAGGCCATTGACTGGGCTAATACTAAATTTATTAGGAGCTACTTCCCCTGTGTAGAGCACCAAGTGCCCACCTATTGGAACATTATACTTACCCAAAGAGGCCAGGAAGAAAGGCAATTTTGTTAAAAACCCCTTGCTCTCACATTAAAACATCTCATATAAAAATCTATGAGCAGGACCTTTCATCCAACTTCAGGTCTATTTAAACACAATCTAGTGTCAAGCAAATCCACTGCTCCAAGGAAGCCATCACAAAATTTTGTGACTTTTTAGAAGGATGGAAATGCCATTTAGACCCCAAATGTTGTGCCTGCACAGAGTTGCACCATTTGTTTCAGACAGCGATACGACCAGTTCAGCACCAGTTGCAAATGGGTGCTCCAGCAACGCTGCTCGCAACGGTGTGCTTCATACTTCTAAGTATATGAACCCTGCTTTCCTGTCTTCGCAATTAAGATAACGGGACAGCATGGCTTTATTTAAAAGCTCAATTAAATGGAAAAAAATGGAGACTATTTCGGAGCCTGCTGGTGAACAAGGTGGAGCGGCGCCCTGACAATTCATTTCTGCTGCTGAAGCTGAAGAGGAATTAGTGTGTTTTCTTGTACTCAGTTGCTCGCTTCTGTCTTGTGGGGCTTAACTGCCGTCAGACTTGCTGTATGGTTTTGAGAGTGTTTGAAAATTGTCCTCCCTCCACTCAACTGGAAACAAAGAGCAAACTGCAGAAGACTTTTTTTTGGACTCTAAGTATACAGATCATGATGAAATTGTGAAACGCTGTACTGCAGTTTTTAATGACAGCGGTAACCAGGGAAGGGAAGACTTTCCCCATCACTCCCAGTCTAAGTACAGCAACTAACAGAGACAAGAGAGATGCTGCGTCCTTCGAAAAGGTTTAAACCTGAGCTTCCCTGTGTCCCTGAGTACTGCTCTTGGGATTGGAAAGACAAGAGACTTTCCATATGCCAAGTACAGACTGGTTTTGGGGCCACAGTATAGCATCCCAGCAAATCATTCACAGAGGAAGAAACTGAGGCACAAGATACTCTGTCCCATAGCTTGAAGATGTCATGCACTGACCAGGATCATCCCCCTGCCTGAGGGACACTTCTGTCCCCCAGCACTTGCAGAAATTAATTCACCTGCTGGAAATTCAGAAATACATCGTATTTCTGGAAATATGACATTTAGAGCAAGGCATCCTGCTTGCAAGTTTAATTAAGTAACATTAAAAAGCATACACGTTAAAAAAGAAAACCAAAAACCAAAACAAACAGTAAACTCGCACTTGTATCGGTCCATGAAAAGTCCCAAACCCACCCACCAGCCCACGGCCAGGCAGCGCACGCGCTTTCCTTCTGCACCCCTCTGCCTTCTGGGTCCTGCAACCCCTTCGAACCCCCTTTGCAGGCAATGTTGGCAGGTACACGTGTGAGGCTGAACCCCCAGCTACACTGCCACGCCACGAGGGTTTTGGGGGAATGTCACACAGCCCCTCTCTGCCTCAGTTCACACCTTTGCAAACAGGGTGAAGCGTTCAATATATAACTCTCTCTCGGAGCGAAGTCCTCACTGGTTGAGATTTGACAAACACTTTGAAGCACTTGGAGCGCAAAGACGACATTTTTGATTGAAGCAGCGTGGGCAGTAGCCTCCCCCAGCTAGAAAAGTGCCAGGAGTACTTCTACGTCCACTTTTTCACCTACTTCCCTGGCAGTCTGAGGCATGATTTTGCCAGGGAAAAGCCACTGGGAGAGCCGAACTCCACGCTGCTGGGAAACCACAACTACGAGGCTGAAGCCTGCCCTAAGCAAAGGGAACAGCAGCCCTCTGCCTCGGAGGAGACAGATGTTCACCCCAGAGAGCGCTCAAAGGAATCTCCACTCAGAAACATTGACTTACACCTGATTCGTTTTACTAATTAAAATCACACACATGACAGAGCAGTCTAAGCAGCACGTACGACGACAGCCCCATACTCCATGCTGGTGCGCATATTCATCTCTGCCCTCCTCGCACGCTAGAAGGATTTTGTACAACCAGGCTGTAGAAAGAGAGTCAGGAGATGCAAGGTGGGAAGGGCCCCATAGGAGCACTCCTCCTGCTAGGTTTTACCCGAGGAATATAAAGCAGTCCGATACATATTGTAAAACTGAAGCTTTTTCCCCAAACTGTACTCAAAACCTTATTTTGTATTAAGCTATCAACTTCAGCAGCACATTCAGAGAGAAAGAGATCTCTCAATACTGATAATATCAAAACCTTTGGGTTTTTGTTTCACAAGGAAATAGCAGCAAACTCCAGCCTTTTTCTTCAAAGCAGCAGTAAATAAAGGTTAAAAAAAGGAAAGAAAGAGAGAAGAGATAAAAGAGAAAAGAGAAGAGAGAAGAGACAAAAGAGGAGAAGAGAGAAAAGAGAAAAGAGAAAAGAGAAAAGAGAAAAGAGAAAAGAGAAAAGAGAAAAAAGAGAAAGGAAAGCGAAAGTCCAGGAGTAATAGAGTCACGAAAATACAGATGTGAGGTAAATGTATTGGTCTGTAGGGGAGCTGCTGGATGAAAATGCTGGTAGGGATTCTTTACAGAACATTTTGCAATGTGCATCTTTTACATTCTCTATACACTAAATTGATTAACTCCAAGGTAAAGCAACTCCTGCCCTGCTGTCTCTCACATGCTCCTGTTGGTAGCTCTTCCAGTCCCAGAGAGTAATATTTCCCCGTTTTGCACAGCCAGCCAAATACCACACCAGCAAACCAGACATTATCACCTTTTCCCCTGGCAGAATTTGAGACCAGGAGAGGAAGAAGGATACCACAAACTACCAGCTTGTCCCAGAAGATTTTGTTTGTTTAAAATGTTGGTTGATGTAAAGAAGGAATATCTATTTATCAGTCTGCTTTCATGAGAAATACAAAAAAAGACCAGAGGGTTATGATTCTGTTGGGCAGAAATTGATGCTGGCTGGTACAAAGCTTATCTTGCATAACAGTGAAGACTACTCCAAATGCACAAATAAGATATTAGAAACGTGGCTGTCTAACATTAAAAGGAAGAGGTAAGTTCCTTATGCATCACTGAAATCTTTGGAAGAATTGCATTTACTCGTGTAAGTTTTAAGACACAGTTGGGGGGAGGGGATGGGGAGGCAAAAAAGTAAAATACTGATGGAAAAAAATGAAATAGTTCCATGCAGCTCACCTTGACCTCGATGAAGTCTGGTCTGCCAAGGGATATCAGGTCAGCATAGGCTTTGAGTTCATCCACATTCCAAGCTTTCACCAGTGTCAGCCTATAAACAGTGCGCTGTTGCTGAGATAAAGGAAAAATTACATTAGCAACACATTCTGACACAGGGAGGGTGTTCCAGCTTTGCACACAGCTTCAAACAGAGAAAAAAAAAAAAAATTCACTAATTTATTCCAAGAACCCAGGGGCTAAAACAAACCAGGAGCCACCTCACTTGTTCTTTCAAAAAAGCCACTCCACAGCATCTGTGAGCTGAGCCACCTTTTGCTGTACTAAGATTTCTCTTCCCGCTATATATCCCAGGCAGTATTTTATACAGGAGCTTTAATTTCATGGGAAAATAACCAGGAAGTTTATCTCTCTTTGATTTGCTTCCCCAGGCATAAAATCTTACTATTAGTTGCTATACAGATATTTTATTTCCTCCAGCTGGATCATCTGGCATTGGTGACTTTTGGACAGGACAAACAAGAATAGACAGAGCATTGTCTGCCCCGACCATGAACTCTTTCAGCACATCAGGTACAATATCACAGAGGAAAGGCTCTCCCGTGATCACTTATGCAGAACATTTTATTGGAAGCACGAAGTGACAATTAAAATCACAACCAGGAAACACTGAAAATACCCTGCTTATGACCTGGCCTTACAAAAAGCGTGATGCAAACCATGAAGAACAAACACAGGAGCTGCAGGCTGACGACTACAAGAGCAGCATCCATCCGTCATTACCCCCTGTAGCAGGGCAGCTGGATTTCTGCCCGGCAGCATCCCTGCGTGGATCTGTCCTCTCCCATCCCTCTGTCGAGTGCCGCAGCTCCTCATCACACCAGTGCCTCTCCAAGATGCCCAGACCTGACTTATTTCTGTGCACGATGGCAGACAGCACTCTGAGAACCTCCTTCCTTGGAGTCAGTCTGATTTTCCCTCTAAGGGCTGCTCACCAAAGAAGTTACTGGTGACAAAAGGACTTCTGCAATCAATATAAGCACTTGGCCATGGAACAAATCCAGTCTCACTTCCTACATCTGCTTGTTTCCATCTTTCCCCTCTCCTTCCCTTCATCTTCCACTAATGTTCCATTTCACTTATCTCTGGAATTTATTTATAGAGCAATCTTTCAGCAAAATTGTTTTTTGAAGTAACTCATTTCCCTTCCTTGGCACACTGTAGACTGTAAGACAAGACAAAAGAACCAGTTTAGCCAGAGCAAAAGAGCACCGTAACAAATCCACGGCAACCCAACACTCCAGGGCTGGGGCCAGGCTGGGACTTCACGGTGCAGCAAGGGCTGGAATGAAATTCTCCTGCATCAGAAAGTCTAGGCTTAGACTCAGGTTGAGTTAAGAGATTCTCCCTTACCTATTACCCATGACATGCCCCTGGGACAAGGTTACCTGAACTTCAGTGCCACGTGTGGGAAGCGTGCACACTATTCAGTTTATTACATTTTTCGGAAGGGTAAGCTAATAGGGAGATCTGCAACCGAACTTTCCATCACTAAACCTCAGACCGCTTCCCACTGCAGTTCCTCTGACAGCATCCACTGGCCAGGGGTAAAGCAGGGCGCTATTACCCCTCCCCAGATAAAACTGATACTTCCCAGTACCAATCCCCAATTTGGCCACGTTTTACTTCTTCAGAGCCTCTGACTTACATGCCACATATAAAAATCAAAATGTCACTTACCTAAAACAGCACCTACCTAAACCATGTTACTAAAACACAGTGCTATGTTTCACACAGGAGAAAAAAAAATATTTTCTACACCAGTTTGCTATGGAAACATTCCAGATTATTTACTAACAAATAACTAGAAGACAAATACAAACCAGGAGCATCTTTTTCCTCCCACAAACATCTGAACACAGCCAGGGGCAGGTCTTTGGGGCACATACGTACACAGAACTAAACCCAACGCAGGTAGAAATGCTCCGATGTGCTCGCTGCCTAAAGCACCAGGTAAACTTGCAAAATTCTCTGGGGAATAAACACAAGCAAGGATTTGATACCTACAAGGAGTCAGTGTCTTGAGAAAATAATTAAAGGTAGAGCTTCTTTTAAAAAAAGGCTGTGGAGAGTAACTTTGAAGACTTACTGAGAGAATGATTATTGAGGGCCAAATATTACAATAATTAAGATAGCTGGACTCTACTTTAACCCGTAGCATATAAGCACATATTTAAGAACAAGAGACAATCTGAATGAATTGGTAAAAGAAAGGTTCAGGTCAAGAGACAACAGGCAAGTATGAAATCATCAGTTAATTACTAAAGAGAAAAACAATGGAGGAACTAATACAAAAAATAAACGCATCATTTGCCATGTAACAGGGAAAGAAGAAACCAGAAGGGAAATATCTAACAAGAGGAAAAACTCCAATCCACACACGCCTGTCAATTGTCTGAAGTGATTAGATACCCAATTAATCGAGAAATGTCTCCCCAAAGGTCAGCTCACAGTGGTAAACAAATGCAGGCAGCTTCAAGGCAACAGTAAATAAAAATCATATTTTAATACCAGCCCCTACCAATGGCTCCTGATCCAAACCCAGTCCTCAGACTGGGAGGTCGACGCAATCATCGGAGTGGGGAGTCCACCATGAAGTGAAGCCTTTAGGGACATTTTTTTTTTTTTTTGGCAGGATGGTTTTGTGCTAAAATTAAGAGCAAATTTCTGGACGTCTCTGTTGTGCATAGAAAAAGTAGCTTGGCAATGAGCACAGAGCGAGGGGGACAGTGCATCCTGTTAAATCCAGCACGAGCAACATTGACACTGCTGGCTGAATAGTCTGTAGCAATGGAGGATATAAAAGGGTAAAAAAAAGAAAAGAAAATCTCAACCCTAACACAGAGAAATAAAACACATTTGTGGGATGAAAGTCTTAGAAAATCCACTTGATCTTCAGACAGCAGATACTTGCTATTTGAGGAATCTGAACACGACATACAGATAATGGGAGACTGGACCAGGCAGAAAGTGGTCTCAAGTGCTGGAATTAAGGGTAATGAATAGTATCAATAGATGTATGGAAAGCTCCTATACACTCATGAAAAATATTTATACCTAGCCCAAGTGTGAAGGAGCTAGACTAGAGCTTTGCTTGTCATCTCTGCTGAGCAGTGAGGGCAAGACCTTTAGGTAATCAAAGTGCTGGCAGGACAGGAGGGCATTCGCAGGACTGCCACAACGCTTGGAGCAAGCTCAGAAAATGCCAGAAAGTGTTCTCCCAAGGTTCAATTCCTTTATGAGATCTCCAAAAGGACAGAAAACGTCTTCTAGAGGCTGAAAGGACCACTCACAGCAATACAAAATAGTAGTAGCCTCTTTGTT
>NW_009619408.1:40790-68493 GCF_000690535.1 Cariama cristata | reverse complement strand
ACCTTGCCACACAAACCCAATACAATAAGAAAAATAACCTTTGTCAGTTATGGTCCAATAATAGTGTTTTCCTTCTAAGCACAAGTTTATGTTAATAGGCAAGTATAAAAAAAGTTGAGGTGCTGCACCTCTTGGTGAGCTTTATTTGTAGGCGTCTCTGGTAGAATTCTCATTGAATTGTACTGAATGTACCACTGATACTTAGCTGTGAACGGGTTAAGATGTTAATGTTACACGGAGAAAAAATCCTGTAAAATGGACAGATTATCTCTTCTCTCCTTGCAATTACATAGAGAGGACAGAAACCTCCTTCTTAAAATGTCATATTACAGGTTCCTTTCTAATTTCCCTGTGAATTCGAATGTTCCTTTTACCATGTGCCATATAGGGAGGTGAAGGGTACGTATTTTATGGGACATTGCATGGACACAGATTGTCTTTCAGCCGCTTTGTTGCTGCCTGTATTCTCCACTCTATCTGCTGTTTGCTAACACGTTGCAATGACACAGTCTATTTTTGTTGCTAATACTTCTATTTCAAGTCAAATGTGAAAAATATGGTGATTATTTCCATATTAAGAGTTTTTGACTGTTGGTTGGTTTTTTTTTTTCTGGGGGCGTGTGTTTTTTAAGGTCCAAAGCAATACTTAATCCTCTTTGCTTGCTTGGATGAAGAGAGTCAGCAGTTCTGAAAATGAGGGTATATATTTGCATAAATCTTCAGTTTTGTCCTGAGAGCCGTCATTTGAAATTCTGTGTTCTTTTAATTTTGATGTTCCAATACTTATTCTTTGTATGTGCATATGGAAATGCAGCCAGATGTTCTTGTGGACAGCATCTCCCAAAACAGAAAGTCAGTTTTTTCAGGCTTACCTTTAAATGAAGAGGATATAAGATTTGGGTATTTAAAACAGGGTTGAAAGAAGCCAGATAATGAAGTACGGGGAATCTCCAGGACATGGTTCTGAATATCCATTACTCGCTTTTAGCATCTTTATAAACCTCATCCTCTTTTGAGGAATAAGTGCTGTTCATCTTTGTTCAGGTAAATCTTTTTCTAGACTATTTTTGCCGTCCCTTGTCTGACTCTGAAACATGTTTATGCCATTGTATTGCTGTGGTTGTGAAGTGAATGGCAGCAAGTGTTTACAGGTCTCTTTGTATTTGTATCTAGAAAGCATTATTAGTGGGATTGTTGAAAATCACCGGAATTTTGTAATTATTACACCTTTTAAAACTTTTTCAAATTAAATTTGTTTGTTTGTTAATCCCAGAATACATTCGTCAGATAATTTATTTAGGACAATATTCTATCCAGCAATTTAAGAACAAAAGCCTCCGCTGTAGCTCAAATCAATCAAAATATTGGTTTTAGGTTATACATTGTACATATGGAACCTGGCATGTAAAGCAGATGGTATGTGAAATTATGCATAACATGTCTGGAGAGCCATACAATATCTAAATGCAGTGCAACAGAGGAAGTAAAGAGGGTCACATGCAACTTAAAATATCGATTACTGGCCTATGTCTAGTCTCAACCGCGCTTTGTTTTCCTGTGTGTGTGTGTGTTTTCAGTTTTCTCTTACTTCAATCAGGACATTTCCCTGATGATGTGATCTTCCCTAGAAAAGCATGCAGATTGAAATGCTATGCTACTAGCTAAATGAAATAAAGGTGGATATACAAGAAAAACTTAAAGATGTGAAGGATGAAGAAGTTTATAATGAAGGACTACCAGAAAGTGAACTCTAGATAGAACATCAGGAGCTAAGACTGCATGAGGTAGACTTTAGTAGTCAATTTTGTAAGATCCAGACATTTTCCAAGGAAGAAATTGAAGGAATGCCCCCATGTTTAAACTGTTGTATATCCCCAAACATTTTTAAGGCTTTTTAAGGCACCTGAGTTAATGTAGAGTGTTTCACGCTACCGAAAAATGGTAATTCCTGTACTTTTTGTGCACTAGCAGTCTTAGTCCTTATGCATCTTACTGCTTGAACAGTGTTGCTTGGGAAAATGCAGCTCTCTGTCTGGGGGATTAAAGTGACACGTTTGTCCTGATATGTTACAGAACAGTGTCTATCAACCCGTTTGTCCTGATATGTTACAGAACAGTGTCTATCAACCCATTTCTCTTTTGGAGATGAAAGAACGTTTATCCATTCAAATCACTGTAATACAATCTTGTATTGTAATGCCTTGAACAATCTTGACTGTGCACAGTTGCTGGAGTCTCCAAAGGACTGTCATAAATAAAACTATTAGACTGTATTATAGCAGACACATATTCAGATCCTACCAAGGGATGACAGGATTTTACATTACAGCACAAATCGCTAAAAAATGTCTGCGAATACCAAAAATGATAGGTAGAAGGACTTCATGAACCAATTTATTTTATATATATATATGAGATATTTTTCTTTAAAAGTATATAAAGGAAACATTAATATTAATGGATTAATCCTATGTAGAATTAAGTGGAAACTGAGCCAACGAATAAGGGATTTATCCTCTACAACAGGTACTTAAGCTTGCTCAGCAGCATGTAAACTTTCTGCACTAGCTGACGGACTTTCAACCTACATCAAAACCTCCCTTTGCAACCTGGCCTTGCTGTTGTGATGACAGCCTTAGAAAACTGGCATCTCGGGGGAGGCGAGTCACTTTACATCAATGGAAATGGGTTTACACTGCTGCCTGGATTCTGTGAAGACAGGTTTGCTTTTTATTTTTTCTCTTACCAGATACTATTATAGAAGGTATGGCTTTTGCTAGATACACAGACATAACTGAGTTTGGGGAAACCCTAAATGAACCTAGAAGCAAAGCTGGAAATCATGGACGCATGGCAAAAGGAAGTAAAAATATGTCAGGATGTGTTTTGTTGGGGTTTTTTTAAGAGAGGAAAAAATGTACTCTTTTATGAAAGATCCTTAAGACCGAAGTAAAACATAAAAATAAATGCAACTGATGTTAAAAATAAAATTAACGAAAGTTGAGTTACCTAACATGTTCTGGCCATGGGAGGAGTAACTAAAGCTGATGTACCGATAGGAAGGGAGCTTCAAAAGAAGACAAAAGCCTGAAAATAACCGTTTCCCATGTTGGAAATCCAGATGACCCTAGCAGATTTTGTGTGTACTTGTATACACGTTTATCTGTGTGTATACATGTGCATACATACATAATTTTTCTTTTAATATCAAAATCTGTATAATGCCCTACTTTGTTACTGTCTGGTTGCCTCAGCCCAGCAGGGACTGGCTGGTTGTTCTTCCTTTCTGACCATGAAGATACCGAGGAAGATATGACAGCACAATAAATAGCTGAGAGTGGTTAAACTGTTTCCTGAAGGTAAAACAGCAGGGTCCGATGGTTCTCCTGCAGAATGTTTTAAACTCAAGGCTATAAATAATAGGCAGTGTTGCCAAAGAGAGGGGGGAAAAAAAAAAGTAACTGAATCCTGAAAAGGGGAAAAACAAAATGAATCTTCACTTCAGTGTCTGAAGCCAGTGTTACATTTTGTCCTGAAAAATAGGAATCTGAAGGATATTTTGCCAACCACAGGCTATTGTCATCTACAATCACAGTCAAGATCTTCCTGTTAAGACTTGAAAAAGCAACTACAGTCTCACATGGAAGAACCAGGAAAGATTATCAGTGAATGTAATGTGGAGCTTTAGGAAAACAGAAGATGACAGTAGAGCAGAGGAATATTTAATACAGCACTGTATTTAATACAACAAAGAGATATACCTTTTCTTAATGTCAGCTTTTGATGCTGAAAAGACAGTTGACTGGACTGAGTGGAGCTAACTTTGACATGATGTCAGAAGTAAGATTTGGGGAAAATTATTTAGATAATTTGCTGCTGCATGTCCTCACCTTTGTAACTGCTGTATGAGTATAAATAACGTCAGAGGTGGCAGCAAATCCTTCCTGTTTATAATTTCACATTCCTACCTCTTGTAAAAGGATTAATCTCCAATGTAAAGTAAAACAGATTTGCGGTAGGAAGAAAGTCTATCGGTGTAGAGTCTGTCACTATAGTCAAACAACATGCCTTTATTTCTCTTCTGGTGGAGAAGTACGTTTCTGAATGGTGATGCACAATCTGGCTAAAATAATCTATTATAGTATTTTTGATAAATAATTCTGAAACAGAAAATATGACTGATAAGGTTTTTACCAACCACACAGAGTTTTCACTCAGAGATAGAAAAGATTTGAGGAGAATTTGTTCTGGGATTAGAAGCTCTCAGTTTGCAGGTACCAAACAATTCTGGTTACAACTGACATGGCTAGCCCCTCTTTCAGTACCCTGTATTCAATGGTTTCCTACCTAAGGATGAAATTCACTTCCTTCAGGTATAGCCAACCAACTATATGGGCTTCAAAAAGTTGGATTGTGCAACTGCAGAAAAAGCAACCCCAGACCTTCATTCAGACCTGCCTAAAATCGTGTTTCATGTCTGTGGTTGCTTTCCCAGCAGCTCCTCCAGGGCTGCTGCCCACTGGCTAGAGCGGTGGGTCTGGGCGAACATGGGCCCACAGCTCTTCCCTCCCCTATGTCCCGGACCTACCTTTGCCTCTCTCCCGCTGGCTTAGCAACGAGGCGATTCAGGGTGCAGGTGCCTCAGAGACATTTTTGTGTACCTCCGCCTTACACAACTTAATAGCAAGAAACAAAAAGGATGAATTTCATGACAGAAGCTTTACTTACCAGCATTATCCCTGAACAGAAATTATTTTCTTTTAAAAAAATGGATGGAAAAAGATTTAGCTGTCATTTGGATTTGTCATCTTTCTTCTTCTGTAACAAAGCAAACTAGAAATTTTTGGTTGTTTTGTTTCAGAACCAAATAACATAGAAGTTTCTTAATGCTATGTATGTAATTTTTCTTTTCTACTTTTCTTTTTGGGGAAGTGGGGAACTATTCCAGTGAGAAAAAGAGGGGAAAAAAAGATAAAAATATTTTTAAACTTTCAATTTTCCCTTTTACACAAAGTAAGTATAACTGATTAATACCCCTTTATTATTCATCACCTGGAAAATATTCTGTATGAAATTAAAATACCCATTTTTTAATGTCACTTCATAATGGATTAAAACTTTTTGTTATGAAAATCTTGTCTTTGAAAATATTTCAGTCAGCTCTGCTGAAAAACTTGAAGCTGGTTGGAATTTCTTTGAAATTTATGTTTTTTCAGACGTGTAAGTTCCTTGAAACCAAAGCTGTGTGTAGAAAAGACATGTTATCATACATTTTCTGTGTGCTGCAATGATACATAAATTAAAAGATATATTTTTCTTTTCTTTTATCTATAGGGTGATTTTTTGTAAAAATAAAAAAATCACCCCCCCCAAAAAATGCCCCCAGAATACTGACACAACTCTTGATTTGTCCCTAATCAAAATATTTTTCATTCTAAACTTCTAAGATTTTTAACTTCCTTTTGCAAGTTCCAAAAAGAATTTGAAAAGTACCAAGCGTTTTTCCTGATGGGGAGAATGCCCAGGTCTAGAGCACACACCGTTGGGTAAATCGTATTTTTAGCGGATAAAGTGGAAGTAAATAATGTTTTTAATGGATAAAGTGGAAGTATTGGAAAGGTAATCAGGTGCTTTCTTGGAAAGGCACTAACTTAGCATAAGGTTGCTTATTATTTTATTTCCGAATACAGCTCGTGCATTGAGGCAGACTTACAGTGAGCACAGAAAGAAAGAGGAAAGGAAGTGTCTGTTTGCCATAACTAAAGAAAATAGTGAGTGGGATATCAGGTGTGTCTTTTTAACAGCTTTAAGGGGAAAATGCCCTCTGACTGAACTGTATTTAGGCTCAGGATGTAGGTTTAAAAGACATTTAGTGGCCAGCTGGAAAGAAATCTAATTTACTTAGTCTACTGTTTCAGGAATTTAAGTTGAATACGTGTTGTTGATGTGAGTTGACATATATCAGTAAGTGGTGCTCATGGAGGAGACAGCTTGCCTCTCGACGCGGGTGTGTATCAGCACCAGTGCACCGGATCAATATGGAAAGCACAGCATGGAGATACCGTGTGAATCCCCGGCACGGTGGCAGACAGAAGCTGGCCACTCACTTCTGTTTATCCCCCAGGGACACAGGAGAACAGATTTGTCAGGGTTTGTCTCTTTTATTCCAGCAATAATGAGAGATTAATTGGGAATGTTTACTGTTGGGAGACTAATTGGGAATGTTTGTTGTTTTGATTTTTTTAATTTTTTTTTCTATTACAGCTGCATTTCTGCTCGTTGCCTGTATTTGTTATGAATAAACTGAATGATGCAAGGCCTGCCTCTAGCCTGGAGGCCAGCTTGGCGTGGCCACTGCCATGTGGTTAAGCTCCCTTAGGCCCCAGAGCACAGGCTGCAGCCAGCCCACCTCTTGGGAACGGTCCCTGGGCTAGTGCTCTGCCTGTGCCCTGGAAACCCTTGGGAGATGGATGGTCAAGTAGCCAAGATCAAAAAACGTGTCAGGGACTGCCTTGAGATATTACCGTTTAGAAAAAAAATAATTCCACGGCATGGATTCATGCCCTAGCACTATTTAATTCACTTCCACATAGTCTTAGTATTATTTAGGTCAGTGTGACTCCAAAACCATACACGTTGCTTATTCACTTTTCTCGTTAGGAGTGAACTCCACTGATTTAAGTGGTGCTACTTCAGCACAGCATGGCATTTTTTCAAATAGTGTAAACGGGGCTTAATGTTTGTTTGTAAGCAGTCGTCAGCTGTGGTATGTGCAGTAATGTTCTGAAAGTAGTGGAAGATTTAAACGTGGTAAAATGTTTTAGGAAATGGTGGCTACTTTTCTGCATACTTTTCATTATTTATAGTCATGTTTTTCATTGAATGCTGGGGTCAGTTTATCCAGAAATCACTGTTATAGGAAAGCTATTACCTATTTACAGTGCATTTATTGTCAGAATTTTGCAAAGTATTGAAAGGTCTGGTTTAGAAAAGTGAGGGTACAAGCACTTCTTCTCAAAGATGCATTACTAACTTTTGCCAGAGAATGCAAATGGAGACGAAAATCCATGTTTCATAGAATATTCAGTATTCTGTGTGTCAGAAAAAAATCATGACAAACCTTTTAGGGTGTGGTCTCAGAAATCAAACCCCTTTAAGCTTTAAAATACAGACATTCTCAGCTACCTGAAAATTATGCTTACACAGGATAGTTGGATAAAATTTTAATAAGTAATTGTATAACAGTCGACTAATTGCATAACAAAAATAATACTACATTTAGTTTTGGAGGAAAGATACATTCATTTATAGTGGTTCTTATCACAGGTTTTTGTTTCTTGGTATTTCGCATCACTGTCCCGTCTTTTGCAACATCTACAACTCCTCTTTCTTCATCTTTCACTGGTGAGCTTTTTCAAGGTTTTATGATTCTTTCACTGATGCAGGACAGCACAGCTTCAAAAATAATGAAAATTAATCTGAGTATGGGTAAATAAGGGGAGATTATTAATAAATAAAATTATTTATAAATAAAAGTGTTTGTTTATAAATAGAAGTGTTGCCTAGGAGAGATTCTACTTCTCAGTGTAATCCTTCAGTACCAGTTTTGTGGTTCATGGGTTGCATACGTAAATTACAGTGCTCCTGGGGGAAGGTTACCTCGCAGAGAGGTAATACTTTCCTACCGGTGGTAAAATAATTGCCTCCAAATGCCATGATGCCAGGTGTGTGGTATGACCGAATCTCAGGGGGAAGGTCTTCAGGTCCCAGTGCCTTCTCCGGACAATGCTTTCAGTTAGGGCTCCAGCACTGATTTAATACCTTCAGTGGTTTCAGACTGGGAGAAAGAGCGAACCTAAATCTTTTAGCCATTTCTGCCGCTAAGTGATGCTTTTAGGATATCTCTCAGGGGAGTTGCAAGGAGTCTGATTTAACTGCAGCATAAGTATATATATAATGAACCTGATGGACCCAAGCTATGAAAAAATTGGATCTGAATCTGATAAATAGACAATAGTCAAATATCAGTTTCATTATTCAGTAGGAGCTATTTGGCTTGGCCAACAACGAAGTGAAGATTTTTTTAGAAAATTGAAACTTAATGCAGCGTAACAGATTTTGAGCTTAGCTTTGGTTTGGAAGTTGGGATGATACATGCCACTTACTTTACTTTGCTGTTGAAATCACTGAGTTCCCTGAAACTATTCACGCTTGGAAAATTATGTGTAATATACAACTCCATAAATATATTTAAAAACAATAGGGTAGTAATAGATATTGAAAGACCCTTGGTAAAAATCTGAGAAAGGTACTGTATGATTAGTTATGATGTACCTGTAGATATTGATTGTTAATTTATTCTTAAATATATATTGTACACAGTCTTACCAAAATATAAATGCATTTTATCACTAGGTACGGTGTGTAATGAAGGAGAACTGAGTGTGTTAAAATTTAAGGTCTTTATCAGTGATACTTAAAAAGGAAGAGTTAAATAAGTAGATCTAAAGCTGGACTGCAGCTTCTTTGGCGTGTGGCTGAAGCACGCCTACTGACTACCGCTGCAAGTCCTGTCCTAAAGAGCATCCTGCTCCTTGCGTCCTGCTGCAAGGCCTCGGCTGCCTCTGCCTTTCTCTCTTCTCTCCCTCCACTCTGGTCTGCAGGGGTGGTACCTCCCAGGTGATGAGTGCAAGGCGTGCAGTCCAGAAGAAGAGAAACTCTTACAAACAGTTGCTAGTGGATAGTGAACTAGTAGCCAGTTGCAAATCTGGGGCAGATACAAAATTTACCACAAGTCTGAGATTGCTTTAAGTGTCTTTGTTTCAAAGATGAGGCTTTTTCATCCAGCCTGTTTCTTGGAAAAAGTTCCAAAATTATGACCTAGCTCTGCAAACTTCTTTGCAGACTGCCTCGATATCAAAACATCGTTATTTATGGCAATAAGTGCAAGTGTCTATTAAATATTTCAACCTACATTATAAAGGTACTTTGAACAGATGGTAGGTTGAGACATCCAGGGTCATGACACGTTTGGTGACAATGTGGTATCGGTGCCAATAGCTTCCTATAAACTATGAAAAAGCAGATGTTACTCTGGCCAAAATTGTACCTTCCTCTTGACTGCTTTCCGCGGGCGGCAGGCCTGACTCCGACCCCCCCAAACTAACCCTGAAGCTGCTGTTACGGCAATGGAGCCCCCTCTTTGTTAGCCTGGCCCTGCCACTGCTTGGCACATGCTATAGCACAATTGTTCTAGCCCAACTGTGTGAGCTGCCGCCTCGAAAGTGATCCTGTCTGCTTATAACTCAAAGGGTAGCCCTGTCATACACATGCTTAGTGCAGTATGGTTCTTAAAAGGCATTTTAATCTGCTGACATTTTAGTTCGTAGGCCTCTGGGGTCAGGTTGAAAAATTACACTAATGCTGAACTTACTCTGATACTCTGGGCAGCCTTCTGAATTTTAAATAACTGTCCTCAGAAGGCCACCCTTTTCAAAAATTATCTTTAAGACTGCACACAGAATTTTAAGCTCAGTTTAGTTAATAGCACACTGATATGCAGGCTGAAATTTATAAAAATGCAGGGTAAGAATCTCTGAATTTATAGATACCGGCAGTTGTTTTAGTTTTCATTATCTGAGTATCTGGCCCGTAGATTGCTAGCTATATGAGCTCTGTGTTACTGTAATTGTTAATATTTGCATCTGAATTAACTGTTCTGCATTGTTTGTTTTGTAGTTGACTGCCTACTCAAATATGTGGGATTATTTTGAAACCTATATAAGAAATGATCCTTTTATAATCTGGAATTAGGCAAGGTGAGAGATACAGATCTATTTTTCCAAACAGTGGCATTCCTTAATCCATTCCCTTACATTATATAAAGAAAAAACAAGATTACCACCTCTTTGTCTTGAGAAAGATTTATGTAAGTATTTCATATGTAGCTTATCCAGTATTTGTTGCTTCTCCCGGTGCTCTACATGTGTTGTTACCGATTCTCATCACGCAGCGATCCTCATGCCCCCCAGCCTGTGTTTTACAGCTTCTTCTATTGCAAAATTGAATGCGATGGTCCTTGCCTGTCCAGCCCAACCCATTGGTCCTTGACCATCTACCTCCTCCGGTCTGACCCTGCCCTCACCCTCAGACTCTTTCCAAACCGCAGATTGCAGTGGGCATCCAGCCATGGAATGGGACCAGCTTTTGGGCACAAAATAAACCCCACTGCTTCCAGGCAGGGACTGCAACCCGTTAGCCATCTGTTCTGCCAGATCGTTAAGGATAAAGGCTACCCAGAGGCAGTTTTTAGCAAGGTCTTGAGCAACTGTACCACCTTTCTGGTTTATCTGAACCCTCTCTTGCTTACAGCCTTAGAGGCATGCTGGATCTAACCCTCTCTGTATTGAAATCAAATTTTGAAAAGCTGAAAACGGTTCCCAGCTCACGGCACATCTTCTTACTCGGCTTGACTGGAGCCGTTCTCCTTTGGAAGGAGGTCTTTTCGAGCCAGAGGGAAAGGAAGGATGAACTCAGTGTATTCCTTGTTCTACCAGCTGCCACTAAGCATATTCATCTTCCCCCCGAGGAACTGTGAGTCGGGATCCATTCGCACTGTGCACCCTGCTGAGACAGAGTGACAATTTCCATGATAGGTGATGAGGCTGTGGTTCCAACCTGTTTTGTTTTTTTTTTTTTAATCACATGTAATGAAGAATGCCAAAACAGATGTGTTTCACTGTTGTGCTTTCAGGAGCAGAAAGCCTAGGATGGCAGCTACAGTGGAATCTTGCAGCATGCCTTGTACCTGGGCTGTGAGGAAGAGAGATTCTTTGGCTTCCCAGATAAGTCACAGTCTTTTCTGAGTGCTCCAGCAGACTCTAGGAAGGAGGTTTAACAACTGCTCATCTACCCTGTGTTGGAGAAGGCTTATTAACTTCGGCATGTGTCCAGCCCTTTGCTATTTAGCAAAGAGTTTGCAGAATGCTTCTTCGGCTCCCTCTAAGATCGTGTGTCTTATTTTTAGATTGACAGCAAACTGTGCCTGGCAGTGACATCTGCAAGCTATTCTTTGTGGGGCTGAATGGTGGCTTTTGTGCTAGATGTGTGATGCATAATACACCCGTTCTGCTCTTTGAGTAGAAGGAGGGCAGGGTTTGCTTCAGAGGGTTTATTTTATCCTTGTGCTGGTCTAAAATCGTTGCCTTCTTAGGATCTGGGTGACTTTTTTTGGTTGTTAGTTGAGGTAGATAATGGTTCTGATTCTCCACAGGAGCCTTTTCAGTACAGATATCCTCCAAATAATGCAAATAAGAAAGTAATATTAATGCTTTATATTACTTACAAAACAAAACAGAAGGAAAAATAAGTTTATACAACTCCACAAATAATCCATTACTTCAGTATACAAATTGCTCTGTTAATATCTGTAAATGTGCACTTGTATAGAAGATGTAAAGGTATATCAAGAAATCCCTATGTCTTCTGATGTTTAGACACCTCTTTCGAGAGTTCTGGCTAGGGTCCTTACGAGGACAGAGTCCTCCTGTCAAACTATTCTGCTTGATTAGTTGTCCGGTTTTTCACTTAGGGATATCTTTGCTGCAAAAATAAAGAAGAATCAACATGGCATTTCATTGCCTTTTTCTCCCTCTTGGGAAATACACATGGAGTTGTCTCTCTTTTTGTGAACTGCAGTTGTGATTGTTATCCAACAGATTCAGGTCTTGAATAATGAAATGCTGTATTCCTTGCTTTCATCATGCTAAGTGATCCATCTCAATTTTTCACTTACACGAAGAATGACATATACTTTCTTATCCTTTCCTCTCTCCCAGAGTTTGACACAGAATTTCAATGTCACAGGAAGAAAATAACATTACATCTATGCAAAAATAATCTGCCTTATCGTGTATCATTCTCAGTAGCATCACACTTTCACCTTTTCTGAAATTAGATGACGAATTAATAAATTGGTGTTTGTTCCAATCATAATGGAAAACTGTGACTACTTAATGTGCCCATGCCCTCCATGTAATTGAAATTTGCAAATATTAATGAGATTATACCACTGTTCCGTCAATAAATGTTATCAACTGAGTTCATTTCTGTGGAGGTCTTGGGATTTCTGCAGAATGATTTTGCCTTGTCACTCTTAAGATTTCATTATAAATCTAACAGATCCTGGCTACCTTTTTTGATTAACTGAAGTCCTCTCAAACTTTGTATAACATGACACTGGGTATAAAGTGCTCTTGCACATGTAAGCAGACAGGGAGAATGCACGCTGACGTGACAGTTGCTTATGAAGAGTTACAACTATTTGGAGCCTTGCAGTTACTTCCCTAGCTGAAAATCAGTAAAAGGCAGATAATCTAGAGCTATTCCCTGTGTAACTTGTTTCCGAATGAATATGTGTTGCTCCCAGACAAAAAACATCCAGCACTGTCTCTGGGAGACGGAGCCCAAAGCTCCTACCTAGTTCTTAGGTGGCAGCTTTGGAATAAGAAGTGACCCTGCAGTTAACAAACTCCTTAGATACTCATGCAAAGCTGCTGGAAAAGATGATTTCCCTTCCGTAGAGCCTGGCATAGCCAAAGCTGAACACTTGGCCGCATGCAGAGAAGAGGAGCGCTGTATGTAATAGCATCATTTGGTGGGACCTGCCATAAAAAAGTCATCACTGGGGTGGTTCTAACTACCTTAGTTATGTTTCGTAACTGTGAGGAGTCAGGGCTCAGTTTTGAAGAGGTTGTAAGTTTCTGAAAATGTCCCTGAACTTCTGAAACTTCCAAGATGGGCCTGCTGCTGTAGGTACCTGGAGAGTTCAAGGAAAATGGTTTCTCTTTTTACCTTTAAGGATCATGTTAATCATTAAAAAGCAAGAGACTTGAATATTTTTAATGCCTGTGAAAACTGAAACTTCCAAGGCTGGAAAACTGAAAAAGTTAAATCTAAAACCATCGCCCAAATAAATCCTTCTTAAAATGTATTTGGTCATTGTAGTGATATTTGACTGAGCTCCAGCTTTTCAAAAAGTATATAGTGCAAGACTTTTTTCAAAACTTATAAATAAATGTAATTCTATATATATTTTTGTAATTATTTGAAATATACTGAGCATTCAAAGGAATGAGAGAGATCTCTTGTCCTCTGTATTTGGCATGAAGGGTGTCCTAATGCGCATTTTCAGCTTTTCGTTGAAGAAGAATGCTATCCTGTGGATTGCTTACAGAAAATGGGGGAGTCTTTATCTGAGACAAGCAGTCAAATGACATTGTGTAATACACAGTCAGCGTATTTCAAACTGAAGTTTTCTTTTGTTACCTTTCTCTCATGTTTTCCTTTAAAACAACATCACCAGATGACCTTGGAAAAATCCTTCTAAAAGTCTATCTAGTAAGAGAAAATTAAAACTGTCATTGTGCAAAAATGTAAACTTAGTAAAAATAACTTTTATTGCAAGTATTACCTCCCAACTTTCTGTACCCTGTGTTTTGAAAAAGGTCAGACTAAATTATCATATTGTTTCCTCCTGACCTTAGAATCTGTGTCAGCACATTTTATTTCTTATTGGAACCTGGCACTGGCATTTCTCTTGTCCTTCTCTGAAGGTACTATCTTTTATTTTCAAATAAAAGCAGAAAATCTGGGGGGAAAAAAAAGCGTAAGTCTCTAGCTGTGCCTGTGACAAAGAAAACTTTTTAAAAAAAAAAAGAAAAAAGCGTTACGATTTTGTCTTTTTTGCAGAGAGAGTGATTGGCACTCGGATTTTACTACTTGACATAATCTAATTTTAGGTGTGAATAGTCATATTGCAAAGCTCTTTGTATCTGCACTGGACCTAAATTCTCCTTCATGATGTGCAAGAACTCCGGCTCCATTTCTAACTGCCTGAACCCTGCTACAAAACTAAGCCATCCCATATTTTTTTCCAGTTAATCGAGAAAGAACTTCTGTGCTATAGGAGACTTTCTGACTTTAAATTTAAATAAAGAGGGATTCCGAAAATAATCGGTATCCCATCATTCAAATAATTTTCCTGACAGCAGAAATTCATAAAATCATGGCATGACTTCCAGTGTCATCTCTGAATTGCTTTCATACCCAGGATATTTCCCTAGTATACTCATTGAATTTTCCAAAACTGGATCTATGGCTAAATATTACATAAGCTAATGAATTATTCCTAAAAGATAAATCTTTTTCACTGTATTCATTTCAGAGAAATAAGTAGGGAATTAATTAATAAAATACATTCAAAAATGGTTGCAGAAACTATTACAGTTGATTTCTGTGCTATATTCCAGGACTACTTCTTTTTTTTCTTTTGTGGTTTTGTTTTTTGTTTTGTTTTGTTTTGTTTTGTTTTCATAAGCTTTATATTTTAGTTTAATTATTCTGCAGACTACCAAATCTTATTGCAATGTTCAGTGCAGTATCAGAAGAGGGGAAAAAGTGAGACTCTCTCCAAACTGCACCTGCACAAGGTGCTCTTCACTGTGAACTTATGAAAATAGCTGTGCTTTGTTTTTAGTTGATGATGTACTCAGAAAATTAGCACGTCTGTGTTTTTCATAGGAGCAGGTCCATGGGCTCTGCCAGCGTGAACATCCTCACATGAGATTAAATACTTAGTCATATATTTCAGTCTTTTCCTTTCTTTACATATATAAACCAATTCATGCACAGACATATATTATATTTCAACATGGATTGAGTTTTGGAAAGATGTCCAACTACTGCTACTTTAATAATTAATACTAGTTTTAAAAATGGTATCTTTAAGTATATCCAGTGTATAAATTGGATTAAAATTTTTTAGACTTTTCTATCATTAAAACTTATTACTTTGTACGTTCCTGTAGAATGTACATTTGAGCAAATTAGGTTTTCATCTAGCGGAGTTACTGAATTTATTTTCCTCCCTTTTATATATCTGTGCATTTTCATTTTTTGAAATGTCCTATTCCCGATAATTTATAAGGAGATGTAAGATACCTAATGGGACTGAAAGTGTTCAAATACTCAGAAAAAAAGGACACTACTCTGCTTGTAGGAGGGGGATGTCTGACCTAGGAATGGTCAAGAGCTCCTGTCATTTTTTAGTAGGATTGAAACCACAGGCTTCTCTCTGATAAGACAGACACTATTTCATAAAACCCTTTCATCTCTTAGCTCACACACCTACCGGTTGAATATGTGACCGATGACTGGAACAAATGAATTTTATTGGACATTATGCCATAGTTAGAGCAAATTATAATGATTTCCAAAATAAGGAACCTGCTTTTCAGAATATTCCTTCACAACATGAACTGAAAAAAAATATTTTAAAGAAAGACATGGGGCAAAAAAAAGAAACTTTACCATCCCCAACCTAAGGACTCTTCAAGAATTTCCTGCATCTAACACAGAAGAACTAACTCTTTACCTTTTCTGTTAAAGTTGGGTACTCCACAGCATTTTTTTGTTACGGAGGGGCAAAAAAGAGAATGTTGCATATCTCATTCCCAGCGTGGTAAGAGGAGCATGGTCCCGTGGTGAGAGCATTGCTGTTGCTAAACGTAGAACCTTTTTGGAGGTTGCTTGCTTGCTTTTGGAGGACATTGAGATCTAAAGATTTAATCTATCATGTAAAAAGTTAATTACAGCTTCTGCAGCATCAGTAACAGTAATTCCGTGTATAGGTAAGGGTGTAGTCTAGGACAAGTTGTATAGGCTTCTTTAGAAGTTTTTGGAAGAATCTGGTCCCATATTAAGGTTTTAAGTTACCAGGAGCAGGATAACGAGGAGCAGGGTTGATGACCACCCCGGCTGGCTATCCTGCGTCTGCACGGGAACGATCGTGGTCAGGGCAGGGGAAGACCCTTTTCTGTGGCATAAATGTGAAGAGGTATGGTCGAGGAAGAGGATGGAAATACTCTGTGGATATCGGGAGGAGCTGGGAAAAGGGCAGGGTGTCAACTGAAAGGAACAGGCCGTGAGTCTTGTGGTGCAAAACTGGCTTGCGTGGCTAGCTGGACCTGTAGGTACTGACTGCCTAAGCGCCATTTTCCAAGCACAGTTGGAGGCTGGGTTAAAAGAGAGGCATAGGAACAGAAATCAGATTTGCAACCTGCTAGCGATAGCTGCGTAATTCTCATTACTTGCTCAAGAGAACCTGTGCCATAACAGGGAAGGAGTTTAAGGTGCAACCAACCAGTAACCCCAGCTCGGGACAGTGCTGTCCCCCATACCGCTCCTTACCTTTGCTGCCAGGCCTCTCCCTGCCCGTCGCCATCTGTGATGGGTCCCCCCTTGGATGAGAACAGGGGCCGGCAGCCGCTCCGCTACCTGAACGGGTGACAGGAGCTGGGCTCCCGGCAGGACGGCGGTGCAGGCATCCCTCTGAGATCCCCCGGGAGGACAAATTTTCAACAACTGCCTGAGTAGCTAATTAGCCCTATCCATGCTTTGATATGGGGTTCAGTCACTACATGATGAAAAGTCTTATTTACATATTTTTCCACCCATAGCCTGTTTTTCTATCAGCCTAGGGTTTCTGACAGTCGAATATAATACCGGGCTTTCCCAGAGTGATAGTGTGTTTGAACCAGTACTGTTTAAAGGACTCTGACTTTATACTACTAAGACCCAAACCAGATGCCTCCCCATTTTTTATTTTTTAACTGTATTAAGTTTTCACCTTGCTTTTCCTTGAGTCTCCTTTCCCGAGAGGAATTCAGAGTAGTCCAGTGCAATAGAAGAAGAAATAAAAGCATATCAGCCTGCTGGAAGTGACTTTTTCTTTCTATTAACATTGAATATAAAGAGGAGATATTCTATTTGTCTTTGTCCTTTGTTTTAAAAAAAAAAAAAGGGAAATAAAAGGACTGGGAAAGTTAATATGTTTCTCATTCTCCTGATGTCATTTATACTGGGTAGTTACTTCGAGGTCTTAAACTCAGAAAATGGCCATGATGGCCAGGGGTCCAGCTGAGTCCTTCCTTGCTTTGCAAAACTTTGGTCTTTAACTCCCTTTGCATATTTATAGCTCTTCTACAATTGTACACAAGTAACTGATATTCCTGCTAAATCCCGGCAATAAATATGTTTGCATAGTAAGTTGGAACTTGAGTTTGTGAAGGAAAAAATAAGGCAGCTGCGGAAAAGACAGGACATTGCTTTTGTGATGTGTTAAAGTACTCCAAAGTGATCCAAAATCAAACCATCAGCACAATAAGGGAGGTTCTCAGAGTCAGCTACGCACCGGGGTGTTCCCATGTGACAGTGGGCTGTCATTTACCACGGAACCTTAACCTGCCGTGCAGTAAAAATTAAAAATTAAAATATACTTTCTTTGCTTTGCTGGTCTTCCTCACGCGGTGTAATCACTGCTGGACTTTCTTGCTCCCTGTACTGAGCCTGCAAACAGGGCTGGTGGTTGTGTCACAGAGGAGGAATGCAATCCCTGCTTATCCCTGCGGATGAGCGCTGGATCTCTTCAGCACTTTGCACATTCCTGCCCGGTCCCTCCCGTCATATGCCACCACCCCTGTGACCGACCGCAGCCTCCAAAGTGACTGTCACCATGATCTGGTCGAGATACTCTTTCTGGTGTGGAAAGTGCGTACTAGCTGCATTTAAACTAAGGACCTGGTAATTTCTGCAGCTCAGAAGTTGGAGGTGAAAAATCTTCTGGCCAAGTGCTGAGGGCAGAGGTGAATGCAGAGCAGCACACGTCCCCTCGCCCTCCCCACAGAACAGCTTCTCTCTCCAGCCTCCAGCAGCACAACATTTTCAGCTGGCTGGACACCATAAACTCATCTGCTACAGGTGTGCGGCACACCAGAACAGTCCGTTTCCACACAGTTATTAGCGTCTTCTTTCTGGATTGGAATGGCCTTATTCACTTGTCTGTCCTAGGAAATCCTGAAAATATCTCTTTTCATGAGCTGCGGAGCCCTTGCTGGTTACGCCATGCCTGTAAGTTGCGGGTGTGATGGGACACGTGTGGTTTTGCAGCAGCGGAGCCTGGATGCGGATTTGTCCCGCACAGATCCAGATGCTCCTGGCTCGGCTCCTGTCGGGGCTGCAGCCGGGGTGCAGCCGGGGGCTGGGGCAGATCCCGGCCTCGGTGCTGGTGGGTGCGCACCGGGAGGGTGCTGGTTAGCTGGAGAATCCCTGGGATGTTCCAAGTTTATGTCTGAGTTGGTTACACATGAATGACTCATTTCTTATAAACTAGTTTTTTACTTTTAGAATGGCTATAGGAGAACATAGTTCCCCGAGAAACCCATTGGCTGACTTTAAATATCTAAACATATTTTTGAATAGTTTCATTTGTCTACAGATCCGCTTAGACACAGGCAGAAGGGTTTTTTTAAACATTAAGTATTAATTTTGTAATTCATATATAACTTTCCACAATCATGTAAATGTACATTCTAATTAACAGTGTAGAAATCAAATTATTCTGTTAATCCGTGACATACCATTAAATCTGATATTTTAACCATGATGAACTATAATTAGATGAAATATAATTAGATCAAAATACTGTCCTGAACATTTGGTGTAAAAGGAAAAATATATGACTGCTTACATATGCACCATCATGATAAATTTATTACAAAAGAACATAAGCTAGTGTATTCTAGGTTGGTTTAGCGGTTTTGTTCAGAACATGGCAGGAGTAATTTAAAAGGAGTTCTCTATCTATTTTATCCACTTTATACATAATGAAACTGTCAAATTGAATCATTAGTATACTAATTTTGGCTCTCCTAATAATCCTTTTTGTATTGTGTTATCTTACACAATCTTACAATGATGGGGAATGTATATAATTGTTGGTTGCACTAACAGCTTGTCTGTATAAAAGGAGAACAGATTTCAAAAATAGCCACTGCTTTCAGTTGTGCGGTTTGAGAAACCTTATTTAGTCATCTAAACCCAGAAGAAACCAAAATCAGGTATCACGACATCAAACCAGTAACTGGCCTTTTAACCAAGCTGTAAGCAGGTAAGCAGCTATTTAACAAATGGCAAACACTTAAAAATATTGGGAAGGTTTTGAAATCAAGAGCTCCAATGTTAGGAAACGTCACAACCAGGGCACTTTGCGTTCAGCCCTCTTACCGGGGTGCACTGTGGTTCAGACTTTGATCACATGAGTGCATACCGCTTTTTCCATAGGAATCTTGACTCATTCGGTATGATGGTTAGAACAGGCTCTCTAATGAGCAACGCTTCCAATTCTTTTTTTTTTTTCTTTTTATTGTTTACTGAGTGAACCTGTGCCTCATTCACTTCATGCTGTCAAGGCCTTATTTTGAAGACAGAAATTCTGATTTTCTCATTGACTTTTTCCGGTGTTCATTGTTGTAATTTGCAAAAGTCACTAATGTAATTATTAATTTTCATAAATCCTGAAAAGGAAACAGGTTATCATTAGTCCATTTTCACAGTTCAGAACTGAAGCTGAGCTGAATGTTAGGATATGAAGTCATTTTTGCTGTTCAACTTGAAATTCTGCAATATAGGTATGAAGAGCTCAAAGGGAAAAAGAAAGGAGGAGGTGGAGAAGATGGCTGGATTCTTTCATATAAAAAAATAAATCTCCTGAAGGAGCATACTAGCTGTTCGAATGTTCAGTTCCAGAATGTGACTCATTCAAGAAGCAAATCTCTCATGTTTTAAACCAAAACCAAAGAATTGATTTTTCTTTCCTAAAAAAACCCCCAAAACCAAACCCCAAACCCCCCAAAAAACCAACCAAACAA
The DNA here is from genome assembly GCF_000690535.1 of Cariama cristata. Taxonomy (NCBI): domain Eukaryota; kingdom Metazoa; phylum Chordata; class Aves; order Cariamiformes; family Cariamidae; genus Cariama; species Cariama cristata. Next base: position 48,727 of record NW_009619408.1, on the reverse strand, counting down.
ATTTGATTGGAATAAAGAATTCTGGTATCCTGTGTGTGTTGGGAGAGTGCAGTGGTACCTGTCTAATCCATGAAGTGTTAACCAAGTCAGAAGATGTATGAGAGTAGATGGGGCTGTGGTTGGGCAATATGTTACACTACTAAAATGGTAGTGTAATTTTTTTAAATATAGATTGACTCATTTATTTTATTGTGTGCTTTACTAGAGCCCATAAAAGTCCTAACTGAGAACAGATCTAGAGGTCAATCTAAGATCTATATTGAAGATCTATTATAGTTTCAAAATGCTTGTAATTTAAATGCTGGCCTTTTTTTTCTGCATATTTGAAAAGTGTATTTCGTCAATATGCCAGATGTATATAATACATGTTTTTAATAATTTTAATTCCTTTGTTTCCACATACATCATATTAGAACTAACTACTCCATAGACCTTTTCTCCTGCCAGAAATTCTTTGTTTGAAAGGAGCCTTTTGTTTTATTAATTACATTATCAATTTGCAATTATTACTCAATTTTGATGCAATTAAAGAATAAAATATAAAAAAAATCCAAGCTCTTCAAAGCAATTGTTTCTAGTGATGCATCTTTGGGTTTTTGTTCGTTTGTTTGTTTCTTTCCTCTCCTAAGGAACTGATGAAACAATGCCTTTAGAATGACACTTTCTTTTGTATTCGTATGGGCATTATTCTGCAAGGTCCTCAACTTCTCATGTCATAGGAAAAATATGCTATGGTACTTTTTACAAGAGCAAGGATGTTAAACTCTGGTGTCCTGGCTGTGTTCCAGGTTGATTAATTAATATTCTGCATAGTTTCTCTAAAATTTCAAATGAAAAGATTGTTCTTTATTTAGACTCGTAGCAAATGTAGTACGGCATGTGTGTTGCCCTCCAGAAAAGACTGCTTTTCTTATTGCAGTTCAATTTTATGAAGCCTTTTCAACGTTGAGGAAAAATAATTGTAGAAATGTTAGTATGTCACAAGAAACTAAGGTTAGCTATTAGGAGGAAGGATTACTTGTTGCCGTATAACGGATCTGTCAGGTAAATTCAACTTCATGGAGAAGACCAAGGTTTAAGTGAGACATGGCTGGTACGTATGGTACAGTAACATGCCAAGGTTATCCCATAAAGGTGGACCAAGATGGATTTGAAGATTCCTGTGACCTGACTGACCCCTGTGAGGGCAGGAGCAATCAGAGTCCCCGAGCCCAGATGTGCCCAGGGCTCTTAAGTGTCTCTCTTGACTTGGAGGGAGACAGGGTGATGCACACATTCTCCTTTCTGTTGCGGGGCACAGCTGGCCTGGGCAGACCAGAGCATCTGCTGCTCCCTCTGAAATGCTGCTGCTGCTGCAGCCCCTTGCCGCAAGCTCTGCGCTCTGCTTCGTTCCCACACCTGCCACTCGGATGATATAACAGAGAACTACCCCAGTGCAATACAGGAGCCGCGTGATGCAATCTGTAACAGCAAATTTACAGTTCTAACATCCAACAATATCATTGTATAAATAGAGCTGAAACTAAAAATACAGTAACGCAAGTGTGTTTCATCTCTTGTTTTAGGAGGCAACAAAGGGTAAGTATGCCCTTAGTGAACTGGTTGTCTCTCTCCTGCTCCCTTTTATCTTACAAAATCTAAATACTCAGTAATCCAACCGTAAGAGATGCTGAGGATCAGTATCTTTATATTCAGAGTTGTTGGGTCTATTCCTGTGGTATGAGTAGGAAAAAGGAATTTGTGGAAGGATCTCAGGGTCTTTAGCCAAAGAAGTGATGGATTCATGTGGGTTTGGTTCTTGTGGTGTGATTTTGGGAGAAGGTGCTTCTTACATGTCTCAGGACTGTAAAATGCCAGCCAGACCAAGCTGTGGGCACTGCCTATTTCTGAATTACGTAGTCACTCAGGATAACTAGGGACAACTTGAAAACGGAGGCTGAGGCCTTGGCTTCTTCTGAATCCTGAAAGGGCTTTGGCTGGGAGCTTTCAGATGGTCTCTGTAGGAGATCTGGTTCCTCCACCCTGCCCTGCTGCCACGCTTCATGCAGACGAGGCTGCTGTAGCCTTCCTGGTCATACTGGAGCCAGAAGGATCAGTTATCACTGAGAGATCTGAAAAACGTCCCTGGCGACTCGGGCTGCCAGCACATTGGCATCTAAATTTTCAGAGCTTCCGATACACTTTGTTTTATCTGAATTAGTCTCCAAATGGCAAGGGCCGGTGTTAAATCAGCCTTGCGTAATCCTGGGGACTCGCGGTGCCTCCCCTGCTTTAGCACTGACAATTCGATGGCTTGGTCCTCGCCTGTCGGCTCCTCTTCACAGAATGCTCTGTGGAGAGAAGGGGTTGAGGACAGAATCTCACTGGGAGAAAGGGTTTGAAGACAGAGCCTAGAAAAAAGGGTAAAGTAAAGAAAGGTAGGAGGTCATTATGCAGCAGGGCAGCACAGCTCACTGGGAGCTAATTGCTTCTCTCTTTGGAGCAAGAAATCAAGCAGGAGATAAAATCACTCAGGTAAAATAGCACTTGTCTGGACTGGTCGTGGGTTTTTCGGCCAAAAGATAGGTAGGTGTAAACTCCTGATGGTTGGAGAAAAAAAATAGAGGGTCTGATGCCACACTGTGCTGCAGCTGACTCCAGTCCTAGCCTACGGCAAGGCAGGATTATTGGCGGGGTCAGTGGGGCAAGGAGAGACCCCTGCTTCTACGCACGATCTCCCCAAACTCTAATGACACTTATCCGAAAGTTTTAATAGCATCATGATCCCTGATGATATTGCGCCTTTTTTAATATCAGGGTTTTGAGACACTCGGGTGCATTACAAATCATTATTACCCATTGATCATAGCTGCTGACTGAAAGTCCCCAAAGCAATGCTCAGACTCAGAAAAGCTGAAAAAAAGTATTTACTAGGATATGTTCTCCTTTGGAAGGGTCATTCATTCAGTGATTCAGTGCAAGTGTCACGGATCTGTATCTTGCTCTAGCCTCGCACTGTCAGGATAGCAGCAGAGGGAGCAATATATTCCTCCAACCTAGACAGAAGGACCTTGTGTCATCCAGCGCGGGTGTTGCTACTGAGTCCTTTGAAAACTCCAGCCTCTCGGCAGGGGGAATAATGACGGCCAGGGGGCTGGTGGGGATGAGGGGAGGCTGAGCAGAGCCCGGCTGCGGAGGGCGGTGGGCAGGGAAGCGGGGGTACGCAGCCGTGTCCTGCCTGCACGGGGACCTCTCCTTGGCTGGCAGAGCCTGGGTGACTGACACCAGAACTAATCCACCACAACAGGACTCGGCCACCGCAATCCGACTCTGCCGGGCTCCCTGGTGGGTCCGAAGCCAGCTGCACGATTTAGGGACGCTTGTCATAAGGTATAACGTTCAAAAGGAATGGGTCCAGCGCTCTGACACACCTCGCTCCTCTCCCGTCTGCTTGGGAGAAAATGTAATTATCTGGGTCGTATGTTACCATCATGTATAGGAAATGAGCTGTGATGGTTAGATTTTTCTGTTATATGCCCAGTACCTGACCCTATTTAGGGTTTTGAGCGCTTTTCCTTTCATTTTGAGTTCTTCATTCTTGCTGTAGAGGTTGTGGTAGGTGAAAGACAACGCTACGGGTCAGGCTATCTTTTTCAGACCAGAACAGGAGAGGACAGACAGTCAATATTTTTAGGTGGCATAACTATTAGTTTATAACACCGTAACACCCATTCATTTCAAATAGCCTTTTTAAAGTTTACAGTAACAAAACTGTAAATAAACACTGAAGAAGAGTATCGCTCTCTAGAACTTTTATGGGCTAACCTTGCTCTTGTGCCATCCACTACCAGTGCCCCAGTTTCTAAAGTCCCTGTGGGTATATGACTGTTCATTAAGAAAAAATGGATGTATCCATTGACAATGAGGGAAATTATCTTAAACTGGAAAACCAGCAGATTTTCATACTGTAAGCTCCTGCTTGAAACTGCTTTGTTATCATAAAGCAAGCACTATAGGCTAATGTCTTATGAAGATGTTAAAAAAAAAAAGTGTCTACAGTTTTGAAAGTTTCATAGAAGTAATTCATGTTCTTTTTTGAATGATGCTAACTCTGTAAGAATGTTGCAAGTTGCTTTAGTGATAACTGTGATCATTGTATTACATTATGTATTCAGTAACAGTAGCGGAATATTGTGTTAGTTTGAATAACTGAAAGCTGGAAGAGACATTTATGCAGTCCACAAATGCATTGTGAAAGTACTTAATCTGAAGCAAACACAATTGTATATGCTTTTATTATGCAGTCTTTTGGATTTAGCTATGACAGAGTATCTCACAGAGCATTCTGAGATATTAGACAAAATTGAATATATTGCCTCAGTTCATCCTAATTTTGAGTAGATAGGTCTTGGGGTTTTTTTAAGAAAACTTTTCCCAATGAATGCAGAAGCTGTCATGGGGTGTTACACCATGCTACCGCTTCTTTTAGGCAAGTAGCTGCTTTCTGAACGGCAATTTAATTTATTTTTTCCCTCTGAGTTTGCTCGGTGATGTTATTCACAGAGTGATCATTTGTCGGAGTGCGAGGCTGCCTGCGCCAGAGGAACTCGGCAGGGTCCGGGGGCTGCTGCCTCTGCTGGGTCGCTGCGCTGCCTATAGCCACTTGGTAACGGGCCACCCCCCTCCTTGGTAACGGCCACTCCTCTCCCCAAAGAAATGTCACCCCTCTGTCGTCGTCCCCCCCTTTTTTTTTTTTTCAGTACTAGGTAGCATCTCAAAAATCCCCAAAGAAATAGGAAATAAACTTCAACACATGGATGTCTCCACCCAAATATGGATTTTATGAGTGGAGAGAGTGCTTTCTGTTCTTTCTGGATGCATAAAGTAGTTTTTTGATACAGTAATCTAAATCTGTCAACAGATAACCAAAATATTAAGGAAGAGGACACTTTTGTCACCAAAATGCCAGCCTAAAAGTCAAAAGTGATTACATTCATTGGTGAACAAAGGAAGTCTGGAGTTTGTCCACAAAAATAATTAATTAATTAATTAAATTTAAAAGCTTTCAATATCTTTTGACATGTCTTTTCAATGTCTGCCTCGCATATCTAGAGGCCGTGACCGCATGTATGTGACTAGTACTTGATGCTGACACGAATATTACTTGAAGTGTTATGGCCAAACACATGTCATTGACACATCTACATTTTTACTTAATTTCTGAAATTGCTCTGATTATTAACTCTTGGAGGTTTTTTTTTAGTGGCCATTATTAGAAATAGATGGGAGCTATCAACTTGTTTTCACTGTGTTTTATCAACCGGAGGTATCAGAAGATTATTAAAAGATTAGACGAAAGTTTCCTCCACCATTATAGAATAAATTGTACTTGGCTCTGTGATTCATTTTAGAAAGTGCACATTGTTCATTAAATATTTCCTAACGACTTTGGAGAGCCCACAAACATAATACTTTATTAGGAGGAGCTGCAATAAGGTGTGAAATGCAAAACTGAAGAGCCTAGTTGGGAAAAACAAAAGCGTCTCAATCTCTTCTGCCTCACACAGCCCTTTGGAATTTAACATCTCTGTGTAATCCTCTTTCTTCTTCTCTGTCTTTTTTAATTAGTACCCCTGTGTACTGCTGAAATCTTCAGCAACAAACTGTTGTTGAAAGGCACACAAGTACACAACTGCCTTAACAACAGGTTATAATTTTTTTCTTTTTTAAATGAAACTTCAACATCATTGTGCCTTTGGATTTCCTGAAGGCTAGAAAGATGCTAATTTTGGTGGAAGTGGCCTAGGTGTTCACCAAGAGAGAGGCAGGGGAGCTGGGTCCTGGACATTTTTTTGAAAGCAAGGAGTCAGGAGTCAACCTGGACCATGACATCACTTGTGGTAGTGTTGCTCTGTTCAGATGAATGGGACATGTGTGAGTTCAGTGATTTTGAAAATGATGTTTTATAAACTCTGCAGGGATCCTTGCTTGCTTTCATGCCCTCATCCCTTGTGCCGTGCAGAAGCCACATGTGTCGAAGAGATGATAGTTTCTTGCCTCCTCATGCTCTGTGTCTTCTGTCCTTTCTTATCTTGAAATCTGGAGTTCACCCATTGTCTTGGGCTGGATTCTTCACACACACCTCACAGTATTGATGGCACGTCTAAATTTAGATAGAAACAGCTACTTTTGGGGGAGAGGAGGAGTGGGGGGAGTGTGAACTATAGCTTCTGCTATTCAGCACTGAAGTAGTCAATAGTTTTGTCTAACGTAGTGCAATTTTTTGTAGAGTTCCAGAAAGCCACGTTTTTTCCTCCCCTTTCTATGTGAAAAAAGTGGCCAATTGGCATCTTTTCTAGCACTGAGTTGTTGGGAAGGGTGATTTTTCTTTTTCTTTATTGGTTTATTTGAGAGCATTTCTGCAAGAATTGATAATTTAGACTCATTTTAACTTGGTGGTTAAAATGGATTGTTAATTTCTCTTTATCGTAGTAATTACCCAAAAGAATGGAAATTTCACAATGAATCTTCAGGCTCATTATAGATCACAGACATATGGATAGATAGATGCATTTGTTACTTCTGGAAAATGAAATTATTTCAATGTAGTTGTATACAATTAAATTTAACAGTGATAGTCTGATAAAGAAGCCTTAATAATTAAAGAAAATATTTGAAGAATTTAAATCTAGGCTTATCTTAATTCTGGTGGTACTGTAGACCAGTCTAGGTAATATGGAGTGAACTGAGTCTATCTCTTTTTTCTTTTCTAGCAGAATTATTTACTCAAGTTCCAGTCAATTACATCGATGTAATTCCATTGCAGGCTTAATCTAAAGACAGTGGGGTGGCCCAGCGTTATCTTGGGGTTTAATTTTGCCTTCAGAATCTTTATTACTGGTGATGATCTGTGAAAAGGAAAGAGCACAGCTTGGCTTTCCGAAGCCAGGGTGAGTTTGTTTGGCTGATGCTTAGGAACAATAACAAACAAAGCCTTTGTAAACCGGTCACACATGATGTGTAAGTCCCTAGAAAACAATAAAATTTAAATTATTCCGTTTTAGAATGTAACCCCAGTTTAACTTGTAGGTGCTGCAGAGTTTGTGTTGCAAAGTGATTATAAAATATTTATGTGCCTTAAGCTAAACAAGTTTATGGTTGCAAAGAGCTAGATGATATTAAACAAAGCAACAGGCACCACGTAGTACATTGTTCCTCACTGAACTCAGTGATAAGATCTCAACTGAGAATTAGATCCACAATGAATAATTTACGATAGGCTTTTTTCTAACAAAAGATCAATTAATTTTCTGAAGAAAATTACCAATCCTTAAACTAAAGCTGAAGTTCTACTCTAGTGTGGTTGGACCAGCATATTTTATATGGCCTAGCATATTTACCACTTAAATAACTCCTTTAACTATTGAGAGGACACTGCAGTTGATGTTGACGATAAGTGTGATTTTATTAGACCTTCATAGATCCTCTTAAAAAACAGAGACAAACAAAAGGTTGGTCAACTGTCCTGAAAACGAAATGCCCAACTCCTTGCATTGTCACCAGTCTTCTGAGGAAACATGTTTAACTGCACGGTGCTCATTAAGATTTGTAAGGATAAATATACTGAAGTTAAATTAATCTCTTGATATCCCTCTAAAGACGTAACAGTAGATGTGTCCTATGGAAACTCTGAACCAGGACAGAAAAATTTGTGCCCTCCTCAGGCTCTCCTGATTTGTAAAGCACTTCCACGATGGACTTCTTCATGTTCTGTCCCTAACCCGTATGAGTCCTGTGCACTGGCCAAGCACTCCTTTCCATTTCAGGGGCTCTTGTAGTTGACTCACCACTTTTTGTTTTCTTGTTTTATTTCCCTATAGACATTGATTGCACTTGGGTTCTCATTGCTTCCCATCCCAGGTCTCCACTTTTCATCGTTTGATGTGATTCCCTACACA
>NW_009619408.1:5997-40766 GCF_000690535.1 Cariama cristata | reverse complement strand
CCTATACTGCTACTCCCAGTTTCCTTTTACTTGGTGTATCTCTGTTCTCCTGCTTTCCTCGCATCCAGATTCATCATAGCCCTTCTCATGTACCCAGAGCTTTGGGTCCCCACTGCCAGCTGTGCTGAGTCCTCTGTTTTTCTCAGTTCCATGGAAGGTGCAGTTTCTACCTGTGCCTAAATATTGTCCTCTCTCCTATGGCTCCGGCAGCTGCTTCTCCCTCTCTCCTCTTCTTTGTAATCTTATTTTTCTCTCTGAAAGATATATCATTTAGAGCGTCAGCGTATAAAAATCTATTGGGAAGATGGTTTGAGCCAAGGTGGAAGCATTGTTTTGCTGCAAGGTACTAATTTATGTTATCAGCCCTATTCTTTGAACTGCAGATAATTGGAAAGGTGCTTGTAGCTGCTTAGGTAAATAGATGGCAAAAGCTTAATGTGTGATATGTTTTTTTCTTTTCATGTTTTCTACTTTTTTTTTTTTCTCTGAAAAATCAATACATTTCTGCCCATTTACTGTTTTCTGGAGTTTGGAACATTGATCATGTGCAGTATGCGAAAGTGTTACGGACAAAGAAATGTATCAGGCTTAACTGGAGGGCTTATAAGCGTGGTTGGTCAGTAAGCAAAGGTAAATCTTCCTGTCTGCCTTCCTCCATTCATGAGTAGGAAAGTGAGTAAAGAAATAGGATGTTGTTCTCCTTAGTTCTTAAAGGTAATTATGGTTATCCACTGAGACTCAGTTCTAACAGATGGATTTATGAAGCTTGCTGAGATTACCTTCTTTCTCCTATGAGCAGGTCTCTCTTTCCATTTATTGTTGTCTTTTATCTTGTGATGGTTATATATAGTAGGATTGGAATTCATTTCACCTAACTTTCCACATGTACAGTATTTCAGTTAGATGGCCTCTATAGTTGAAGAGAAGAAAGAGACGTTTTTAGGGTATGATTCATTTGACCTGTTTCAAATGTCTACTTTAGGAATAGATGAAACGTACCATACAAGTCCTTCCACTAACTACAAAGAAAACCTAGAGGGACTAGATCAAATGTGAACCTCTTACTGTTGTGTTTACATTTAAGAATCTCAATTTAGTGATTGAAATTAATGAATGAAATCTGCTTCTGTACAGAGTTGGTAAACTTAACTCGAGAATATGTTTTTTCTCTTTGGTTTGGTTGGAAGGGACCTTAAAGCCCACCCAGTTCCAACCCCCTGCCACCGGCAGGGACACCTTCCACCAGACCAGGTTGCTCACAGCCCCATCCAGCCTGGCCTTGAACACTTCCAGGGATGGGGCAGCCACAGCTTCTCTGGGCAACCTCTGCCACTGCCTCACCACCCTCACCGGGAAGAATTTCTTCCTAATATCTCATCTACATCTTCCCTCTTCCAGTTTAAAGCCATGGCCCCTTGTCCTATCACTCCATGCCCTTGTCAAAAGTCCCTCCCCAGCTTTCTTGTTGGCCCCTTTAGGTACTGGAAGGCTGCTCTAAGGTCTGCCCAGAGCCTTCTCTTCTCCAGGCTGAACAACCCCAGCTCTCTCAGCCTGTCCTCACAGCAGAGGTGCTCCAGCCCTTGGATCATCTTCGTGGCCTCCTCTGGACTCGCTCCAACAGGTCCATGTCCTTCTTGTGCTGAGGACCCCAGAGCTGAAGGCAGTGCTGCAGGGGGGTCTCACCGGAGCGGAGCAGAGGGGCAGAATCCCCTCCCTCGACCTGCTGGTCACGTTGCTTGGGATGCAGCCCAGGGTACGGTTGGCTTTCTTGTACAATGTTGAACATTGTTATTTGTGTCTTTTCCCACAGTGAACCCTACTTTCAGAGATAGCACGTTGTTAGGGAGGGACTGGGAAAAAGAACAACAGGATAAAGCAGGAGGACAGTTGTAGGAATTGTTTAAAATCCAAAGTATAATTTATAATATCTTGCAAACAAAATCTAATACAGCAAAGCTGAAATAATTTCCAACGTGTCTTACTAAAACAAGCAGACCTTAAAAAGAAGGTCCCTCACAGTTTCTTTACTTAGACCATATTTGCCCTTAAAACAATTTGCTGACATAGCTGGGCTGGGAAGGGGTGAGATGTTTTCACCATTCTGACTGACATAAGTATGATAGCAACTCCCTGGATGTAGATATGTTTCTAAAACAGCAAAAAAGCCATTTTGCAAGTACAGATTATTCCGTTCCTGGAATGAAACTCCCTTGCTGATGCTCTGTCTCCATGGCTAGGATTTACCCACACAACCACAGTGTAAAGCTTTTTCAGCAAACGCTTGTAAATCTGGAGAAGGCCTTCTGCCCTTCAGAAGAATCAGCCCTTATATTCTTGCTTTTTGTTAACCTTATGTCACCTCCAATGAACAACCTTTTTCTTAAGTCACCACATAAAAATATCCCCATGTCGTCTTTGGAACAAGTTCATTTGACCTTTTGCTGAGGACCTTTTCTGCTATACAGCCAATTTATAGTGGTCTCTTGAGTGGTCACTTATCAGATATGTATATTCATTCAAGAAAGATGTGCTGTCTAGCTGAACGTGTGCCAAAATGTTATGACTTCCCCTCTTCATTTCTGCTGAACAGTATGAAACTACTTAGTAATTTCTGGCATACTGTGTTTTGTCACTGTGTATGACCTGAATGTATCCAGACATATGTTATACAGAGCCTTTATCTCGTCCTTTTCAGTGGGTGGGAGAAAGTCAAGTACTTATCAGGAAACTGCCATGTTTAATTCTTGAGGGTATTTAGTTCCAGAATATAGTAGGATTTGCATATTCAAGACGTTAATTTTATGCTATCCAGGCAATACCTGGTTCTGTAACCTCCTGTAAAGTTCACAGAAGTTCTTGGCAGCATTGAGGGAGGAAGGTGCGTGCTGCCCCGTGCGCTGGAGAGGAGGTGGGTCAGCATCCCTCGCAGCAGCACGTTTCTCACACCCTTCTGGGTACATCAGCTTTTGCCAGAGTCCGAGCACAGTCGGGTTGTTGAGCGTCATGGTCTTCTCAGCTTAGGGCAAGTAAGCCAGTGTAAGCAAGGACGGGGTTTAAAATTATGTAAGTCTACAGGTCTGAATCCAGTTTGTAATTTCCCTTATTATAATAGCTTTAAGTTGCTCTTTTTGTGTTTGTTTTTTTTTTTTCCAATTTAAACAGAAAATACCAAACTACACAAAAAGTCCAAAATAACTGTTCTTACTCCACCACGAGAGCATTAATATGAGGAGTTATCCTTATATGACTTGTATATTGTAAGTAAAACCACATGTGTTCTGACAAGCCCTTAGAAAGGGATATTTTACAGTTCACCAAGCCTCCCCTGCTCATCCGAGTGTGGCGAAGCTGCGCTGCTGCACTCGGGGGGATCGGGTTTGTACCCTCCGTTAGCGTCATGCCCTGTCGCAGATGTGGTTGTACCAGCATGTCCCGTGCATGAACTTGCCTCAATGACTGTCTTTACTCTGCCAGTCTGACAAGTATCTCTGCTGATAAAACAGCCTCCCTACTTTGAACTTTTTTATGGGCTGTCAATAACAAAACTGTAAGCTGCTTGGACTCTCCCTTCCACCAGATTACACGGTCTCCTCAATTACTCCAGCGTGATCGTTTTACTGCTCTCTACATTAAATCTCTAAAAATGACCCAGGCTAAAGTCAGAGCAAGGGATGTGGTTCTGTGGGACAGAAAAGCGACGCTGTTCAGCTGAGCCGAGATCTCCCCAGGATTCACTCATTTCAGAATGAAGTTACTAAGCTTTTGGTGGACGAGGTGGGGCGCAAATTCACTGTGATGAGCGTGTAGCCTAGTAAAAAACAAATGAGATCTCATTCAGTTGTGTCTAATAGATTTTTTTATGAGAGGTGTGCAGAAAATCTCATCTTCTGCCAAGCCCTTAATGGTGTTTGCTCTTATTACTAAATATTGCAGAATTCCTTTGGGGGATCTCTAATACATAACCAACATAACACCACATGCATTATACTGGAGATTCCTCTTAACTTGCTGCCCCTGTTCTATTACCTTATGTTTTCTCTCCGAGTTAACTCTTTCATGGAGAGCAGCACATCAGGAGAAACAAATTTATTACATCCTTATCGTGTTAGGTTACTGATAACAGTCAAGTGATGTGCCATTTAGGTCAAACAGTATAATCCACACTGTTGAGGATAGTGTGAGAGGAACAAGAGGATAAAGAGAGGAACAAGTTCCTGCACATACTGAAGGTTTCTTTAGGCGATGGAAACAGCAGGAACTAGAGATATGCCATGCCACTTAGGCTGATTCAACTGGAAGGTTTAATTACCTCTAATTTTGTTACACTGTAGAACAGCAATGGAAAGAAGTGTCTGCTGTGTTGCTGTTGGCTAGAAGAGCTGACCAAAACAAAGTAAGTTATTGCAAACAAGGTTCTGTCTGGCACCTGGGGCTCTGTAATTAGCCAGGAGACCAAACTGTAATGAGAACAAATCACTAGAGGAGAGAGCTTTCTGATTTTTCTTGCCTCTTGCTGAGCAAGAATATGGTGGTTAAAAGATAGTGTGAGACAAAAGTTCAGATAGCAGCTTGGGGTTTTTCCATGAAAATAGGAACAATTTTTTGGTTTTCTTTTTTTTCCTGTTATCTTTGCGGCGCTGGAACCTTTAGGCCAGAGGGAAAGGAGGCGGCAGCCAGGTTCGTCCTGGTGCAAGGGGGAGAACTTTGCGGCTCTTGCTGCTCCACGCTTGTCACTGCCCCACGGGTGCTGGACCTGGGAGAAGTCCCTCAGCAGCGTCCAGAGCAGAAGGACACAGGCTGGTTAAACAGCTCAAGCTGCTAGTTGGAACTAAGCTGTTTTAATTGGCAGTGGATTAGGAAGCAGTTGTATGAATTGTGCTGTTAGCTCTGCAGAGCAGAACCTTTGGCCGAAGTTGAAAAAGCAGCAAAAAGGAACAGGGTGTTTGGGTGGCTCTGCAGAGCCCATCAGGTAACTTCTCCTCCTTCAAGGCTGAGTTGTGGTCTAGTTCTCTCTCCTCTGGTTAGCGCTTAGTAAACATGACACATCCAAATGATGTGTAAGAAGAAGAGCTGGTCCCACATGCAGCCAGTTGTTTTGGGAAGTATTGAACAAAGGCTGATCCCAACCACCAGCAAGCCGGTCTGCAGTCAGGGGAAGAGGGAGAGCAATCTTCCAGCAGCTCCTCCGAGGTGGGTTTCTAATCTGAGTCACCCCCTTAGGCAATCACTTAACTAGGAATCCCAGTGAATCAGATATACTCATTCGTACTGCTCTTTTTTGAGAGAGAAGATTATAGAAGGAGTGGGGCTGTAATACCTTAGCAGCACAGGTCAGACACTGATTGAGCTGGATTTAGAGCTATATTGGTGCTGATTTTGCTCTGGCTGCCGTAATTGCTCTTCTTCTATTTAATGGCAGTCAAATGTCCACACTGACACTAAGGTCTCCACTACGAGATTACTTACAATTGGCTCGCTTATTTTCTGAAAAGATATGAATGTATCAACGAATGATTGCCCCTTCCATCTATTGCACACACAGAAATAAAATAGCTGGTGAGATCAGTGTCTCTTTATTCCCCTCCTTTCATCCCTTTTCATACAACAGTGAAGTTGTTGAGAAAAAGGCATGTTTGCTCCCTGTTTTGGATTTGCTTCATATTTGGACAGCAATTCAAGTTACCTGAAATAAGAGCAAAAGAGCTTATAAAATCCTATAATGATATATTTTTCAGCCACTGCCCCAGTACAAGTAATTACATGAAGTACAGAGTAGGGACACCAGAGTGAGACCAACAGTAAGTCAAAAAAACCTACAGGTCCTTTAGCTGCACATCCACTGTGTGCACCCTCGCCACACAGGTTGGGTAAGACAGTGCTGTTCAGATAATTTCTTCTCCAGTACATACCTGCAACTCAGCTCTACAGAAGATCTCTGTGCCTGAGGCAGCATGACTTCAAAATCCCTCTTTATATAACTTTCATCTTTAAAATAGGATTTCAGTGCCGATGGCCAAGAAGCTTCCCTCTTGGAGGATCAGAAATGGTTGCACTCTTCTGCAAGTTCAAGGACTTCAGCCTTAGCTCACTCCATTGGAAGGGCAAGAGAATAAAGTCACCGTTCCCACAGTGTTCTTAACCAAAAAATAAATCTGCTGTGGAAAAAGCTAAAAGAATGATCTGGAGTTGTTCTTCTGGGCTTGCTGTACTGGCGCAAGTTTTCTTCATGCGTTGAGAATGGTTTGACCCAAAGTGATTATATACAATTTGGCTTCCTTTTCCATTTCCGAGCTTCAGTCAGATAAGAAAGGTGACCTTACCATTGGGTAAGGACCAGATCAGTTCCACAGGTCAATTATTTAATTAGCCCTTTACAGCAAGTAATGCATCTGTAATATGGCTGCTTTGATAGATCAAAACGCCATTAAAGGCTCATTTTTTTCTTAAATATTTACTTTATAAATACATTAGTGCCAGTGTTCAGACATGGAAGCTTGCTCCAGGTTTCTCTGCCTGAAATTCAAATGCAAACAATATTTAGTTATTCTAATATTTATCTGACATTTAATTAGCTGGCGTTTTACGTAAGGAATACAAGAAAGTATTTGTGTGAAACACGCCACCCTTCTTTACCTTGTATCAGTAATTACGAGCCAAGGTTTTCCATTTTGGACTGCATGCAATGTGCTATTTATTCACTGCTTGAGGTTCGCACTTAGTTTTGACTGAAACCATGAATAAAATTAACTTAATTGATTTTGATTGTAGTAAGTATTTATCTGTATGACAAGACTATCAGAGACCGAGGCATAATTTGCAACTCTTCCCAAGGTAGCACTTGTAAAACAGCAGAGGTGTTGATAGACCCATTTTCTGCCTTTTGGCAGGCTTTTGTGAGGAAACTTGCAGCGTTGTGCCTACATTATGTTCTCACATCTAGTTAATGAGTTTCCCACCAGTGCAACAGGAGATCCAAATACTCCTTAAAATTCTCCAAATTCACTCAAAAGTCCAACTTTAAATAGAATATTTAACTGGAAAGATGGAAGACCAAGGAAACAAACTCCTTCCTTGTTTTGTCTTTTAAATAAAAAAGAGTAACAATTCTAAATAAACTAGAGTAACTGTTGTACAGACTCCAGAATTTGTCAGTCTTATGTAAGTGGGTTTTTTTAATATGAATAGTATTGTGGATTCTTATGGATCTTCTGTTCTTGTCATTATTGACCACCGTACTTTACTACTTCAGTGAAATATCCAGTAGACCTGTCAAGAAATTAAATCTATTTTGGCAGACTCTCTGTTCTCACATTTTTAATTTGAATTTGAGTCTTAACAAAATTTTAAACGATTTCTCAGATTAAAAGAATTCTGAAAACTTGAGAGCACACAAACTTGAAAATAGTTCAACTTGAAAGCAGACTAGAGTAGTTTGCCTTTTAGCAGTGCAAGTCAGCACCGTATGTATTGATTCCAAACAACACGGGCATTGGAGACACATGATGACCCAGTTTTAAAATGCATATTGTTGATTAGAATGGTCATTTCATTTTGGTGGCAGAATGAACAATGCTGGACCACGTCCAGGCCCTTAGAACGGTTAATGGCTGCCCTCCTCCAACAGATGGTCACTGTGGTTGTTTTATGGGGTAGTTTGGATCTGTGCAGCTTATTGCATCACTGGCTTATTGCAACTAGTTGTGCTACAGTTGGAAGAGCCACTTCCACAAGCAGATGACATGATGGCGTAATTTATACAGATAATTATCGGCATGCAGTCAAACTACTGTAATGAAAGGATGAATTTCTAGTGACTTGAAGAAAGTGTCGGAGTCGAGGAGGGTAGGTTATTACCAGTTGCTCATTCACTGATGGAATAATTTATTTTGTATTACCATAAATTTGGTAATTGTTGATAGAAAAAGTCATCCCCACATGCCTACTTCCTTTTATCTTAACGGTACTGCAACACTGGATTGCAGCATGACTGAAAAGCCGGTGTGTTTCAGTGCCTCGGCAGCTTGCGGTGACCTTCAGGAGAAATGAAATGCTCTGTTGGCTAGGGAAACAATTGAGCTGAAACCAGTCAGGCGCAGTAAACTCAGAGATAGTTTTTCCAAATTAAAAGCTGTTAGTAGCAACTCAAAACAAGGCAAAAAGTGGGAATAGAACATCTTGCTGCAAGGTGATTTCGTGTGCAGATTGAAACAGGAATAAAGAAATGCAAAGTTCAGATCTACAGGAATTCCCATTAACTTGAAGAATTTGGAGATTAGGCTGAACATTAGCATCCAAAGGTGGCTGATGTATGAACACACCGTAGAAGGCATAACCTGTTGAAAAGTACTGAGATAAATTTAGGCTACTGACCTTTTAGCGCATTAGGGCATGAAATAAATCACTGGCTGCAAGTAGTAAATTTGCTACAATCAAAATGCTTTCCAAGTACTTCTAGTTACAGAATTTTGCAGTCAAGAGCACTACATATCTGGAATAACCTTTTAATATTTCAATTATGCCTGAGTACTATGGACCCAATCCTGCATTGTTGCATACCCAAACTTCCTATTAATGTCAATGGGCATTTCAGAGAATAAGAAAGAAAAGGTCAGGCTTTAAATCAGACAGCGATATCCTCATAAATTACTGGTTATTTACAAACTGATAAAGAGCCCAGATTAATCTCTAATGAATTTCCACAGATTTCAGCTGCAATGCTTAGAATATGTTATTTAATGTTAAAATAGCCTCCACCAGGATCCCTTTCTTTATTGCATGGGTGTTGCTTCCCTGGGAAGGGCAGCCCATAGCGTGGGGACTAACTGGCTGCTGTTGAGCGAGTTCCAGTCCATCCTTCAAACGTAACTTAAGCATGTTTCAGAAATAGATTTTGTAGTCCTGTTTGTTGTGCCCTGCTAACCCAGAAGCTGTTGTATTTTCATCTGTTCTAGCAGCACAGCTATAACAAGAAGTCACTTCAAGAGCAGACAGTGCTTTCCCCTTCTTTCTGTCCATTCCAGAGCCTTTGTATAGATTGTATACGAGCGCTTAAGACAGTTTTAAAGGAAAAGAGAGTATTGATGATTGTATTTGGGGGAAGGAATTATGTCTTCTTCTGTCCTTGTGCATTTTCCTGGCTCTGATGCCACTTAGACATGTTTCTCTTTGCAGAAGAAATAGTAATATAATCTATACAGCACATATTTGTCTGTAAACGTCAAAGTACATTCCTCAAGGTGACAAAAGCTTCATTCTTTCCCCTGATAATTAGGGTATATAGAGCATTGTCTGGCCAAGCATGGGCTTCTTCAGAGGTCCTCAGGAACCACTGTTCTCTTGAAAGCTCAGAGGAGTTATTGGGTTTCAGCATCTTTCAAGATCAGACTTTGGACGAGACAGAGAGCAGTGCTGTCTCACTGCAGCATAAGATAACGTTGGTTTTACTCTGCCAGGCCTCGTTACAGTCTCGTTGGGAGGGGAATTGGAAAACTGTATGGAAGGAAACATAACTCTGCTTTGCTATCTGAAACTCAAGGCTGCCTCACTTGGCCAGGTCAGCAGCATTTCCTGACCACAGCAACCTTGCTGTGGCCATCTCCTTGGCTGGAGCGGCGGTGAACGGTCCCCCCTTCTCTTCCAACCCACTGTTAGAGATTTTAACGGGTGGATGATTAGCTTTTAATAAAAGTGACTGATTTATGAAGTGCTATCCTGGGCAGGGTCCTGTATGTTAAAGATCTCAACAAATAACACCAATTAGCTAATGATCAAAACATTTTTCTAGGTTGTTTTTTTCCTTTTAGTATCCAAGGGATCTAGCTAGTCATACCTGACTTGCACTTAGTACATTTTCCCTTCTCTGAAATAAGTATTCAAAGCATATGCTTTTATACTGCTCAGGGGAATACTTCTCCCCAGACAACTCTCTTGTGAGATTTTCAGGGAATAGCATGTAGGAAGTGATTTTCTGCACAAATGTCTTAGCAAACCCAGAAGGCTGAAATTTGCAAGTTTCCTCCAATTCTGAGGTCGTACTGGCATCTAAAGAGACAAGGAGAGGTCAGGCACCATACACTGGTTACTCCTTAAAAACAAATACATATGTATATACTTACATACGTATATAAAGGTCTGGGAGTTGAATTCCGTCTTCTAGTTTCCTGCTGCTCAGTTTAACAACATTAAGGATAATATAAGTGATCCCATGGCCCCTGAGATCTGCCCTTAATCGTTGATGGTCTTGCTTGAAGTTGAGGTACCATCTTCTGCTATTGCCATGCAGCGAGACCTCTTTAACTTTGCACTGAGATGCTATGCAATGGAATGATCTTTATTCCACATCATCAATTCAGAAAAAGAAGAACGAAAAACAAAACACACAAAAAAACCCCAACAAACCCTTTGTGTCTTTATTTTTTAATTGACTACCAGCCTGTTTATGAGCAACTTGTAAAATTACTTCTCAAATTTACAAAATCTCTTCATGAAGCTCCTTTATTTGGCCTTTCTTCAGAGTTTGAATTGCACTATGTCCACAGAAAATTTGAATACAAAAGCATCGTGCACCCGCACTCTCAGCATATTGCTGGAGTTCAGAGCTCTGTACAGCTTACCTGGCATAATGCCCATAATCTTGACAAAGATATTCGGATAGTATGTCCCATTTATACAGTGTTCTCAGAATTTGGTGAAGTACAGAGTGGGAGGATTTGGGAGGATGCTGTGATAATAGTTGACCTTGAATGCAGCGATCAAGGACATAAATACATTACAAGAATTACAAGGCTCACAGACAAGGCAACACAGGAGAGGGAAAGTTAAAATAAAAAGAGGCACTGGAAAGGCAAAAGCTGAAGACCTTTCACATTGAATATGATTATCGAACATGTATATGCCTTTTATTGGAAGCTAATTTTTACAGGGATCAAAGAAAAGATTTTTCATCCTAACATCCTCTTCTGTTGCTGCTTTTTTGTCTCCAGTACTCTTCTCATCTTTTATTTTGCTTCTTTATTTTTAATTTTTCTACTCCTCAGCTTTTGGGGATTTTTTTGAAGCTGTATGTAACGTGTTTGCCTGTCCAAGTTGGTAGCCTGTGGTCTATCAAAATTTAATCAAGATTTGAGATTACCAAGTGTTGCTTTTAGGTAAGTATATCATTACAGGGAAAGCAAGGGTGAGTTTTCAGAAATATTTGTATCATTATCTAGCAATCAGTGAGACAGAAATAAATGATCACCTGTTAGGGAGTCATGTGTCAGTCTTGCTGGAGAAGCTATTTACGCTTACACTGTCCTAAGAAACAGTAGAATTGGTAGTTAATATATTTTTTATTGGATGAGCAAATCACTAGCAAGCGTGCAGGATTTGCAATAAAAGAGAGAGGCAGCACTCCATGATATTTAGTTTCTCGTAAGCATGTTGACAAGTATTGTCCTTAAGAACACAGGGTACCGACAATAAAAGGCAGCCACAATCTGCGACATAGATGAATACAAACTGAAAGTCCACTAAATATTCAAAAGAACATTCGTCCCAAACATATGTGTTCAACGTCCATATTTTTTTCTCACATTGAGAATGTCAAAACTATTGACATCAGCTGGACAAACAACGCCTGAATAGTAACTCTGATGTCTTCTGCATGCCCGGATAGAAATACCCCTAAAAGTCCAATTTTTGTGAAGTCCTGAGCATAGACCTTTTAGAATCAATTTCTTTTGGGTAAAGAAAAATTTAGGTACATAAAGTGCTAGAGTTTGAAGATCTGCATGTAGACGTTTCTGCAATATTGAGTATGTTATAATCTTGAATAGTTTTCTAAAGAGGATCACCGCTAGCATGAACGTTAACGCTGTCTTTGTTCTCGCGCATGTGCAGGAAGTGAATTACATGAAGCCTACAGTCCATGCTCCAAGGGAACATTAAATGCATGTAATATGCCTTTAAAATACTTGCTTTATTCATTTATTTATTGATGCAAATGCCTTATTTTCATCACGGTGTTTATTAATTTAAAGCAAAGTGCTTCCGTGTGTGTCGCAGGTGTTCTTTTGGAATCCAAGCAGAAGCTGCTGCACACTCCATTATTTAAACCTGCTCTACTTCTGGCTTGGGCTCGCTCTTGTCTTCTGTGAATCCATTCCCCATCTATTATCTGTTGTATTCTTTTTTTTTTTTTGAGGAGAGCTGTCCCTTTGCTCTTACTGGTCTGGAAATGAGGAGTCAGTAGTGCAAAGTCAAGAAGCTCAATTAAAATGAAGGCCCTTTGCCTTGCTGGGTTGACTGTACATTGTTATTTTCTCTTGAAAGTAAAGCATGGCTGGGCTCATTTAGCGTTGAGAAAGGAAACAAACATGAGATTCCTCTTTTAGCACAAGCCAAGGAATTATGGAGAAACACTTGATAGGAGCCAGTCTACAAAAACTGGAGGGGCAGAAAGGCTTCATTTAGTCCCTTTGTCGTTATTAAATAGATAGTGGGATTCCATACAAAAACCAGCCACCTTCAGCCAAGACCAGTCCTTCACTTCAGAAGAAAAGGAGAACTTCTCTCCTGTCAGCCAGAACCTTTCTTCAAAGCTTCCCAAGTCTTCCCCAGAGCCACCCCTGCCTGTTGCTCGTCCTTCCATTAAGCCTTCATTTCCATGCTGATATTCCTTCTAGTCACTCTTTGCAGCTCAGATCTGACCTTTGAAGCTCTAGCTCACGACAGCGAAGAGCTAATTTATTTATTTTTCATTTCCAGTTGTTTAAGCTATGTCTCTGTTTTAGATGCAGTAGTTAAAAACCTAAATTTTCCTGAATCCAAAATGAGCAGTGGGCAGCATCTGAAAGGGTTCTAAATATGAAAAGAAAATTGAATTCATCATTTAGCAGCACTAATTAAAATTTCTGTTTGTTCAGTGCCTTCATTGTTTATTTTAATATCAATATTTTATTAGGCATTGAGAAAAAAACTGCAGTTCTTGGTAAAATGCAAATTCATTTTTGTTGCTTTAAATAAAAATGCAAATTCCTTCTTCCCACTTATCTTTTCAAAAAGAGAACACAGCAATAAAGAAGGCAAAACTTCTTTCTACCACCTGCATTTCCTTCTCTAACCTTGGCCACACAGGAAAGTTACGTACGTATAAACCAGAAAGGTAAATTAAAATGACCTTGCTAAATAGGTGAAAATCTGTCTGTGGACCCTGTTTTCGTTTTAACAGTGTATTTTACGGGTCAGCTGGGACTAGATTTATGAATGAAATCACCCTTTCACTGATATAAAGCCATGGACATATGAACACAGACACGGAGGTCAAGGCATAAACCAAATCACTCCACAGTGACTTAATTAAAAAAAAAAAATAATCTGATATTAACCCTCATTTAGGGCAATGTGGATGCCTAACTCTTCAGGAAGCTGCTTCAGGACTCTAAAGAGTTTGCAGCTCTTCAGAGTGAGGATGTCATCCCTCGTCAAAAATTAATGTATTCATATGCTCGAAGATCAAAGGATGTGTCCATAGTGCAGCTACAGAGGCGATTTCAGTGTAACGTGGGGACAGAGATCTAGGATTAAGCTGTGTAGGCTACTACTAAATTGTGTTGGTAGTGGTAACATAAAACTTGGATAGAGTAATTAACCCTACTTGTGTGAAGTATTTAGACATACTCTTTTTTAATGTCCATGCAGATGTCTATCACAGTATAACTGTCCGCTCTGACGTATTAGCAAGTGACTGGGTGACAATATGTTACCAGGCATCAGCGACTCCGTGATAACCGTGCATTGTGCATGCCCCATTTCCTCAAGATAAATGTGAGGTATTTGATACGGGTTGCCCTTCGTAAGGAAGGGAAGCTTCTTGACATGTACAGAGGATGCTACAGAGTAAGATAATGCGTAAGAACATTGGAGCAGCTGATTCCCAGGACTACGTTTGTGTGTTAAAGCTTTATGCCAGATTGAAATCCAATTCAAGTTAAATCAGTGCAATTCTGCCCTACAGGCAGGACATTAAGATTAGTGCATTAGTACACACGAAGAGCTATAGTGGTACAATCTATGATTTAAACAGTCACCCAGTGTAAGTGGGCATATATTAGTTCAATCTCATATGGAAAGGGAGTAAGTCACACCAGTCTAAGGCATCACGGGTTTTACTGGCATAGCTATATTAACCAAAAGCCTGACAGTGCACACTGGTTGACACAACCGTAGGAGTGAAAGCACCTAAAAACATGTAAAGAAGCAGTTAAGCCAAGAATATTAAACTTTTACCTGCAGTAGTCTACATTCAAAGATGCTACGTTTCTGGTCACTCTAGATACAACGCCCTTAAGCAAAACGGTAATGAAGGCAGAAGTGCTAGTTCAAAAGCCAGAAAGAAAAGAATTTGATAGTATATGTTATTCTGTTCAAGGAGCTGGCTTAAGCTGTACCTGCAAAGAAAGCTATTTTGTCAGAGTGATCTATTTCTGTACTACAAAGGAGTGGCTGGTGCAATTCTATCAGTGTAGCTCTTATCGCCAAACCTGTTAAGTGCAGCCAGGCTCTCAAGATAACTTATTTATCGCAGGAAGAGGAAAGGTGTGCTGGAGTAAAGTATACTGGCTGGAGTACAGTTTTGCTGATTTAAGTTGCCTTCTCAAGAGAAGCTTGTCATATTCCAGCTCGAAGTACGCTTATAGTGGCCCTGACCTTAGAAAACTTTTTACCTGTGTAAGTGGTCTTATCAGGGCTTATACCAATGTATTGCTCTCACTAAAAAAGTTAAAGTAGTAACTGCCATGGCTATTAAAATTGTATGAAAAAATCTCTGTGTAGACCAATATTTAGGCTCCAAATATTTTTCTTTGGAAGTTGTGGCTGAAATTTTTGTAGATTAGCACGTAAGTGTTCTGCTCTGGTCCCGATGGCTAACTTCCCATGTCATATAGGCTATTTGTAACTTGTTTTTTACTGGAATAAATAAAGACCTTGTTTTGATAAGACCTGAGACTCTAATCTCCTCTGCTGTGTCCTTCTTTGCCTGAGGGCATACCCATGTGGTGCACCCTGAGAAGTCCAAATTTATATTCAAATTCTCTGCAAGACAAGTTTCACATAGCTATATTGACATATAGAGGTATGGCACAGAGAAAACTCTTAAAATTAGTTGGATTTTGTAGTTGTTTTTTTTTTTAAGAGAATAATCTACAGGATTAATTTAATTGCAGTGGTTGAAGAAAATGCTCAAAGCAAACCTGTCTCTTCAGACACATGTTTAATTTGGGATTTTAGCAAGAATTTGCACTTGTGTGTATTTCTTCCTCATTTCTATCTAAGATTTGTCAGCTATTGCTTTCATCAGCAGGTCTTCTCAGGAGTCCGGCCCTTCACTGTTTTTTCCTGCACTGAAGGGTGCCAGACTAAGCTAACAATGTTAGTACTCCAGGTAAATTTTGCTCTGTTTTTTCTGAAAGATGAGCTACTTTATCTCAGTTCTCACATTTATTAAGTTCAAAAGAGAGACATCCTCTGTCTTCACAACAGAGCAGACAGTCAGGACCCTGTCGTTATTCTACTTGTTGAAAATAATAATCTGATACAATGATTCCCTGATCTTGGCATTTCTAATTCATACCGGACATGTATTTATAATTCACTGTGTAACACTGAAGAATTACTATATTTTCATGTACGTCCCATTTCTCAGAAAACGTACACTCCAACAAAAGCATTGGCAATTAAAGTGATGCTTACCTTTGAATAACCTGTACCAAATTAGGAGCGCAGATGAAGTACCCTTTGGAAAGAGGGAGGACTCAGTAGTCGTCATCATCTTGTTCCTCCTTTCTGTTCAAATCTGTGAAAATGCTGTACGTGCCAGCCACCATTGCTTGGGTATTTGGTAATACAGATTAGTATCGTTCACATGATGCTAATATGATCTCAACAAGGGTAAATTTAATATTTTCGTTAAATGCAGGAACTATTTGTACTGTAATATTCTTAAGAACTATTTATAGATAGTAAACATTTTTTACACAACTAGTCTTTATTTGAGTTTTGTGTGAGTGGGTAGCCTTTTCTCCTGGAAGGAGGCATGGAAAATGTGGAAGAATGAGTTCATTGACAACAATGAATACCATTCATCAAAATTTAGCTAGTACTGTTTTCATTTGTCTTTAAAATACTGTCACGGGAAGTTTAGTCTTTTTTTTTCTTTTTCTTCTTTTTTTTCTTCTTTTTTTCTTTTTTTTTTCTCTTTTTTTTTTTCTTTTTTTTTTGAGTAAAAAAATTTTGACCAGTGATATTATAGAATCTCACCTAGTGGTCTTTTGCATCCTAACGTGAAACAATCATAATAGCCTTGCCAGTTGGGGAGTCCCAATATGTAAACCAGCAGCTTTAATTGTGGTCATTCTGTCTACTTTTAGGTAGTGACTTTAAGGCTCTACTGTTAAAATAAAAAAGATGAAACAAGCAGAAAATGTAACTTGTTGAATCATTCCAAAGTTAGAAAGAATATGAGTAGCTTTAGTACTTAGCCAGAAATTCCCTATAGCATCGTTCACACTTTCATACTTGATAACTGAAGCAAGTCACTACAGGAGTTGCAAGCTGATTAGAACAGTCACTTGATACAGAAATGTATACAGATCTATGCAAAAATAAGGGAAGTTTTTAACCTTGCACAGTATAAAAGGGAACTTTTCTGTGGTGAGAAGCTGGACCACATATATTTGGGGTTAATTGTCATCTCTTCTTGAGGTTTTAGAGATAGGCTGCAACAGGAATAGCATGCTAGCAGCTACTGACCAGTAGTTTGGGGCAGCGTAAAGAGTACTTTTCTGTGGTCAGCCTTGTTCATGTACCTATCCCTACACCATTCATGAGACCGGGAAGAAATGTTTTCCCACCACAGGCCAGTGGAGGTGATCAGATGGTACGAGTCCTGTGGTACTATGAACTGGGCATGCCGTACTTGTTCAACTCGCCGTCATCGCCGGGGTTTTGAGGAACTGTGACAACCTTGTTTCTTGCCTTGCCCACAACAGGTTAATCACCTGCAGATGAAAAAAAAATTCAGTCCAGTCAAAATATTAGGTTCTAAACTGGCAAATGGATGACATTTAATGAGCTGTGATATTCAGGAGGTCAGACTCAATGATCAAATGTTCCTTCTGGCGTTAAATTGCCTGAAATCAATGACACATGAGGAAGCAGTGGTGGTAAAGCAAGTTAGCCATAGTTTCCATAAGACAATGCAGAAGTCTCTCATGCTGTTCAGAATCCTTCAGTTCAAGGAGAGAAAATATAGGCTACTTAAAACTTATGTGAAAATTAAATGGTGTCATTTTTAATTCGAGTTCCATAGAATTAAACTGCAGCATACTTTATGTGAGCACAGTTAAAGGTAAAACACAACCCTGAATCTCTTAGAATGTTTTTAACAGTCCAGAGAGTTTAATGGTATCAGTTTCCCTCAGCTATTTTTGTTCAATCAAATACTTAACATGTTTTTGGCCATACAAGTCAATTTTATACTAATGGCAGTGTGGAGACATAAGAGCCCTTTAATTGTAGGGCACTGTGATAGTAGTATTGTCAAAAGCCGAGATGCCACTAATAGGAAGAATTTTGACAGGCTACATTAGCTGGGAAAAAACCCTAATTTTATCTGAACATACTGACTGTCTATAAGATCAGCCTTTGGAGTCCTTTTAAGCCAATGTCTCCCAGTTGTGACTGAAAGCCGATGTGTGGAAACACAGTAATAATACAACCTGTTCCAAACAAGGACAGCTTTTTGTGAGTAGCAAAACTGGAGATACTGCATAGAGATCAGGGATCAGATAACTAGAATTTTAGCAACTCATATTGCAGGTGTGCTTAATTGAAAGGAAAATTTTTTTTTGCTTTATAGAGAGGTCAAACTATTTTCAGCTGCAAAATGTTTGAATAAGTTACCCAACATTAAATTGTTTCTGAAGCTGCAGGCAGTTTATAATCTACCTCCCACTTTACGGTAAAGTTCATCTTGTTCAGCGGGTTCAAGGCAGGCACAGGGGAACAATCCAAACAGTTAAGAGGCTGAAGGAGACGATGCTTCCTCATGGGCGCTGCTGCTCAGCGGTACGAAGGACAGAAATTGACTTGTAGATGGGTTCGAGGGTGTCCTCGTGCTTTGCGACTCAGCCAGCCCAGCGTGTTTCTTCCCACGGCAGGGACCCGTCGTGACCCCGGCAGCGTCACTGCTGTCGTGCAGTGTACCCTTGGCAGGGAGCCTCACCCGAGCCTCTCAAAGCCACAGGGCAGTCTCCCGTCACTAAATCAGCTGGACTGGGTTGCTTCTTCATTTCTCATGTGTGCCAGTCAAAGATTCCTGTAGTTCTTCTACAGTAACAGCCAATCACTTAATTTCCAGTTAAGATTTTGATGATTCCACTTTGCACGGTGCCCATTGCACGCAATGAATCCCCATTCTTGTTATCATATCCTAAAATAACTTCAAAATTAAGCTCTAGGTTGCTAGGTGGTTTTACTCTCTGCTGGAAATTCTGAATTGTAGAGTGAAGATGATTCATAATGGAGTCCAGGAGAACCACAGAGTATTGGAAATGTGTTTCTTTGAATAGAGGAGAGGGATTTAATCAGAACATAGTAGCAATTTCTTTTGAGATACCTTTCTGACATGTGATTTATCCTGTCATTAACGTCTGAAGAGTCAGTCACCTTAATTATTTGACATACTTGACAGTTTTTGTTTAGAACATATTGCAATGGAAAAGAAGAGCAAGACTAAAAGCAATAGCATGTTGGACCTTTCAGGGCTAAATTCCAACATGTAATTGCCCGAAAAGAATTTCCAATGCATTTGACATCATAGTGGAAAACAACTTTTCCAATACCATATCCAACTTCCAGCCTAAATGTTGTATGACTTCAATGCTACAAAACAATCAGGGAAAAGAGGAACTTTATGGGCTCAGATCGGCCCTTGGGGTGGGCTGTGCAGCAGCCCAGAGCTGGTACATCCCTAGGGAGAACAGGATCTTCAAGAATACAATTCAGCTACAAAAATCTGACCTACTATGTATGAAAGTATTGATTTTTTTTCCCCTTGAAAACGTATGTTTGGAAAAGGTAAAAGACATAGCTTTGTCACAAAGGTCATATCTGTACAAGATTTGGGGGTCTTACTCCCAAAAACATTAGGGACTCTGAAATCTATAAAATGAGTTGTCCCCACAGGTGTTGGGGTTTGCTTTTATTTGTTTGTTTGGGTTTTTTTTTTTTGCATTATTGTTTCCCAAGTCTCTTTCTTTGAAATGGCTTGAGTTTACCAAAATGTTGCAGTCTGAGCCAGATACTTAGGATGAATGCTGTAAGCCACTATTATTCAAATTTTGGAAGGTTGCAAACAACTGAAATAAAGATTTTATGATGGGAAGTATTAGACAACTTTACATTTTCTGTGTTTGAAGCAAAGTTCAGACTATTGCCTGATTAATAGCTGTAGAGTTAATGAGTATGCAGAAGACATAAAAAGAATCGATCAGCTCTCTATGAATGGCTTAGTAGCTTTGGCACAAATTTATAATATGCTGTTGCTTTTTGAAATGCTCTCCACATGAGAGAAGACTGGGGCAATGGTCCTGCCCCACTTAGAATATTGTTTTTTCTCTTTTTCTTTCTCTCTCTCTCTCTCTCATTTCTCTTTCTTTCTTTTTTTCCCTTTGGCATCTAATGCCTCAAGAGTGGTATTCAGGTTTTTTGGCTTTATGAATCTGTTTCCTTTTGGCTTTCATTCCTTCAGTCTCTAACTTAGTACAAACTGTTTCAGTAAACAAGAATATGAAACCGCAAATGAAAGTCTGTATTTTTAGGTAGGATATGAGCAATGTAAAAAATGGGGCACAAGGAAGCTTTCACAGTTCTAAAATCTGGAGAGTGTTTATTTTTTCATCACCTCATTTATCAATAATATCCAACTTCTTTTTGTGCTGATGTTCTTAATATCTAAAAGGATATGAAATTGCATCTGTTATTTGTATGGAAGAAGTCCAAACTTTATAGCTGGCTGATTCGGCATTCATATTTGACTCAAATATCTAGTGCTCCTGAAACTGTATCTTAAGAATTCAAAGGAGCCTCAAGTGACCAGATCTGTTTCATTTGCAAAATAATCATAGAATATCTCAAGTTGAGAGGGTCCCATAAGCATCATTGAGTCCAACTCCCTGCTCCTCGTAGGACTACCTAAAACTAAACCCTAGGACCAAGAGCATCATCTGGACGCTCCTTGAACCCTGACAGGGGCCTGGTGCTGTGACCACTGCCCGGGGGACCCTGTGCCAGCGACCCACCACCCTCTCTGTGAAGAACCTTTTCCTCATGTCCAATCTGAACTTCCCTTGACACAGCTTCATTCCATTTTCCCTCATCCAAGTAAGTCCAGTTTAAAAAAAAAATAAAAAATGATTATGTAAAGATTTGGTCTCTAGAGAAACAATCAAGCTGGAAAAGGATTAGCTTTTCAAACAAGGCACTCTTCTGTGCTTCATAAACCCCGTATATGAGAGCTGTGAGGTGTGGAGCGTATGTCCAAATTAGCTCAAACCGCTTTAGGTAAAACACTGAAATTGTGATTATTTTGAGTATTTCAAGTATGGCTATCTGGGAGTCTCCAAAGTAGCTTGGTTTTTCAAGAACTGCCTGTCTCCACTTGGAGCCTGTAATTCATCTCCAAGCTACCCGAACTGAACACCCAATAGCACGTTTAACAATTGCGGTGCAGTCAGCTCTGTAAAGCTGGCTTTTTGACAGTGTATACCACATTGCCTGCTTAATTGCAGTCGGTTCCTACGATTTAATACTACTGACATTGACATAAGCCGAGTACACATAAAAGTGAATATTCAAGTTCAAAATGTTTTAGATTTTTTGCTTTAAGATGAAGTAGGTATTGCTTTAAGGCTTGGTTATCCCTTTGCTAAAAGGAATCTTCTTGGAGATACAGGACCCATGAAACGATACAACATCCTAGCACGTTTTTGCTACTTCAGACAAAACTACATAAATAAACTTTTTTTTTTAATATTTGGAGAATACAGATACAACCAAATATTGGCAATATTTCAGAACACTCCACCAACTGGTAGGAAACAAGGCTATAGCACCCAGCTCCCAAGCCCAGATAAGCCATGCTCATCCTGACAGGCTCATGTCTAGTCTGTTCTTAGAAACCTTTCCCGAAGAAGACTTCACAACCTCCCTAAGCAGTCTAACCTGCCGCCTGTCTACACTGTTCACAAGTCTAAACTCTTGCCTGAGCTAAGCCCGTAGTTTCTTCGTGCTCCTATTCTGTCAGGAGCATGTCATGTGTAAGATGTGTCCTCCCTCCCCGCAAGTGGCCGTGCATTTCTGCCTCCCTTTGGGCCCTGACGTTTATTTATGCCAATTCAGCAGGTTTTTCCCCTGACTATAAATCAGACTGGTGAAATGACATGGTTTTTTTTAGAGGGAAGACATTTTCTTTCTTTTTATTTTTTTTTTTGGACTGCTTCATTTCACAGGTCCAGTTTAGAGCACATCATGTGAAGAGCTGAATCAGCACAACTGAGAGGAGAGAAATCTCCAAGGGGGAACTGGAAGGATTGCCTAAATGTAGAGAAGGTGGATGGTGTTTGGGCTTATTATAAATGGCACGGTTAATGTTAAACCACAGTCTGCAGGTCCCCCATCACAGGATCAGCCCCTTACTTGCTTCTCTGTTCCTGGCGAGTTCCTGATCAGAAGTTAAGTTTCAAATAGAAAGTAGTCAGGAGGTCATAATATGATGGATGGAAGATGGCAGAAAGATGATGGAGCTGAACCAATGTAATCGCATAAATATCAGGAGAGATGTGGTTCCCAAACTATCTGCCAGTCCTCGTTCGTGCCCCAGCTTCAGCTTCTCCCTTTGCCACTTCTCTTGCTCCCTCCCTGTACGAGCTCGGGTGCTCCTCCAGCCTCCCAGTACTCATTCAGCTCGCTAACCTGGCAGGAATTTTCTTATTCTTTTTGCAGAACTAACGAGCTGTACTGGTCCAGCAAACTTCATATGAGCAGCAGCAGGGGAGTCTGCGCCGTAGGGGGGTGGCAATGGGAAGCCGCACTGTCCCTGCCTGCACTGCCCCATCAGAGGGGTCGTCAGCTCCCTGATACCGTAAGCAATAGCAAGATGTTATTTGTTCCTTGTACTAAATAAAGCCAATGATGCTGTCTTATCTGCAGGGCCTTTCGCAAGCAAACGCTGAAGACTTGTAAAGCTGCTGGGGTTGCGGTATAGTTGGGTCACGCCTCATTCTACCTGTGTGACTAGACCCGTTGGCTTCAATTAAACTCAGCACAGTTAATAAGTACTCACACGGGAAAAAAGGACTAGAGAAAGGGTCATTATTTTAATCAATAGAATGAACTTCATTTCCCTTAAATCTAACAGAAACACACTGACTGCAAAACAAGCAAAAAAAAACCCCAAACAATGGAAGAGGAAACGCAAGGCATGCACGGCAGTGTCTGAAGCAAAATATTGAGCAAACCCTGCCTTGTTTCTCTCCTTGAGACAAGGGTCAGCAAACCCCGACTCTGCACTGAGGGTCTTGGTGGCCTCCATCCCCCCCGTCAGACCTATCCAGCTGTGCGGGGACAGCACAGGTCCTTGGGGAAGGACAAGCACCGAGAAGAAATCCTCACCCACAGCGTAGTTGGGGTGTCCTGCTGTGAGGATACCTTTAACAGGGTAGACCTGGACTCTGATGTTGGCACTTTTATGCAGTTAGTTGTACTAGAAATGGGAATAATATTGGCAGAATGGGAATAAATGGGAATACTGGCAGAAACCAACACCTGAAATCCTCCTTTCCTCTCAATTCCAGTTTTTGTTGTAAACATTGGCTTTCTTTTCTCCACTTTTCATCTAAAGTTTTCATTCCTATATCCCTAAACACCTGAAAGCCTTATCTTTGTCCTGGTGTGTAGACTACTTCATTTTAATCAAAACACAACAAATGCATATACCAGAAGATACATATAACTTCGTATCAGATATAAGCTTGCATGAATGATTAATGAAGCTCCCTTTTTTTCTTACTATTTGGCTTCATGTTGCTGGCAATGTCAACAGCTAAAGGTTACGATCATTATTTATATGGCTGATATTTCACATTTGTCCTCAAGTCTGGTTTGCTTGGGAAAAGTGGATTGTACATATGGAAAGCAATAACTAGCCATAGTCACTGATGCACTATTTCTCTCCTTTGAAGTTTTTGCTAAAATTAAACTGGTATTATGGTTAGCTCATCCTGCAGATTTGCTGCCTTCTCTAAGACTGATTATACATACAATAAGATTAAAAAAATGTCTAGCTTGTTGAAATGTTGAGGGTGTAGACTTTTTTGCTGAATTAACAAAAAGGAATCTGCTTACATTGTATTTTTCTATGGCAATGTTGCATTATGTAATAAGAAAAAAAAAATCTGTTTCAAATCCAGATATACATACTTATAGTATTATTTCTAGTAGGCTTTGCACTGAAAGAAAAAATTGTTTCTGTAGTGAAGAATTGTTCATTTAGCATCTCCCTGTCAGCTTGTAGCTTTCAGAAGCAAAGTCCAGTTCTGCTTAGGATTCTCACTGTGCTGACTAAATTCAAAGGTTGAATTTTACCCTTAAAATAACTTGTTCATAAAGCAATGAATTGTTCCATTGACTTAATTACTTTTGAATGTCCTAAAATATTAATCAGTGGAAGATCATTCCTACTAAAAAAAAAATGCTTTAATTTATATTTTTATTTATGACTCTCCATACATTTCCAAGATTTGTCCTTCAGTACAAGTGTACACCACTGCTGCTTCTTCAGCCTACCTCTGACGGCCTATTTGAAGAGAAATGTTACTTCCACTGTGGCGGAGGGGTGACGGGGATTCCTTCTCGCTGGTTGCTGATACAGGGCTGTAGAGAAACGTACGGAAGTAAGCGGTAGTATTTGTGATTGTGTGCTAATGAAAGTGGATTTCTATTTAACCTGAGCAACCAAAGAACACTAATACGTTGTTTCAAATCTAGCATTTTAGACTGTGAAATACCTATCACATGACAAGATGAACTTCTTTAAATATTGGACTGATATACAACGTATGTATTTTCTTAGTTAACCAGGTTTCCTGAGGCCTGGCTGTGTATCAGTTGGTTAAAACATTTTTTTCTTTATTTTACTGTCTTACCTGATTAAGTTGTTCTTAATGCAGGCACAGTTTTATGCAACGGTGAAAAGTGTAGTTTGCAGAGGGCATTTAGAATTGTACGTTAATCCTTTAATGATGTTTTCATAATTTTATCTGGGAGAAATCTTTGAATCCTTCCTTCTAAGTTTAGTCAACTGCTAATTATTCTGAGCCTACAGAAAGAACAATAACAAAATATTTGTCTTTTTAAGTCCCCAGCATGATATACAGCAGTTATTGGTTTTGGTACAGCGAACACTTTTAAAAGCTGATTCATGCAGTGTTTAACACATCTTTCCAGACTGCCTTTTGAATGTCAATTAGATCGAATCTGAACATGTAATAGCAATAGGTAACTACAGGAGGCGATTTAGATTTATCTTATGGCATTGTTCACATGTATAAAAGAGAGAGGGAAGGTTAAAAGGAAGCATGATTTGCAATTACCTACTGGATTTTAGTAACAAATGAGAGTAAATTGGAAAGCTGCACCACCACAGGGAGGCTTCAGTAATTTCTGCACACACGCAGAATGTCGAGAAGTGTGCTGTTTATATTTTTTAACAGAAGTTGATACTTGCTACTTTCAACTGAAAGCCGAGATCAGTTCTGAATAGAAAAAGTAATGAAAGCAGAGGAGTAGATAAATTTTGAACACTGAAAAAGGATTGAAAGCTGGAGAAAATATCTGTACATTTAATTTGTAGTCCATTTTAACTTCGTACCCTTTGTATTCAGGGTAGCACACAGAGAAGTTGCTACTTACAAAGGAGTTCATTTTATTATGCCCTGATGAGATCTGCAACAAGACTCCGCTATGCTGGATGAGGGAAGAAGGCCTTTCTGAGATGAAGGGTCCCTCTTTAAGAAGTTCTTGCTCTTTTTCTTCTGTATTTAAGTCAGGGAGGTGGCCTTTTGCTGGTGACAGTCGCTGTGCTGCACGTAGATGTTCAGGGAGGCAGAGCACAGGCTCCTGCTCTCTTTATAAGCAGGAGGGTAGACATAAACTGTTGGTAGAAAGTACCCTGTAACTTGTCAGAAACTCTCTCTACTAGCTGAATTTTCAGAATTGTCTTAAGGTAAAACCCATAAAGAGAAAGTTACAATTTTTGAAGGCAGAGAATTTCCTTTGAATGAAACGCGTGTTTGATTTACTCATTCAAACTGCATGATGTCCTTGGTCTTTGGAAATATTTTCCAATATAGCTGAAATTAAAAAAAAAAAAGTCACAGCAGTCTGAAAGTGAAGAATACATATAGGGATATCTGAAGAATTAAGAAACTTTGCAGTGTTTGCAGGTAGAAGGAAGAAAGTGTATTCTGCTAATTAGTAATACCTGCTCCAAAGACTCACACAGTAACTTAACATTTAATTCTCAGTTCTAGGTTCTTCTCTTAAAATTTTAGGTGACATAACAAGTCTCATGAGTATACTATGTCCAGCATCACAAATTTACTGTTAAATCAGGTTCTGAACTCAGTATCTCTCCTTAAAACCAAGACGTTAGAATTTGATCTATGCTTTGTAAAAATGCTGGTTTTGGGGTGGCAATTATTTCTGTCATCTTGCTAGGGGATGGATAAATCACATTAAAATCACCAAAATTTTACAACTTTTTCTGGCAATTCTCATCATCGTTTATGATGACTGGATTACACCTGTCAGTTTTAGAATGTCCATATATTTTAGCGTTTCAAACAGTCAATACTAAGCCTAATAACACTGGTTATTTTTTTATTGATGATCTGATGACTAATCAGTTGACTTTGGATCTTTTGATAAAATCTATTGTTGTGATTATCTCAGAGTTCAGAAGACTGTGAGAATGTCAAACAAATACAAACATAATCAAATTTAAAGGTCATAAAGCCTGATGATGTAAAAGTGGCTGAAACTTTGGTCTAGTAAGTAAAAATACGAGAGCATTCTGACTATGGGATATATTAAGATCAAGGTCTAAGTAATTGCATTTTGATTATCTTATCTTAGAAATGACATCTTGCAGTAGGGCAGAAAACAAAAATGTTTTCTAAGAAAAGCTAAGTAATGGAAACAGCCTGTAAAGGAAAGTGATGAGCTCCCACATAAGGAGGTACCAAAAATGTAGAACTGTTGGAAAGATGTGAAAGCTGATATATAAACTAAATAGATGTAGTGGATGGTCTTCAACCTCCAGGTAGGCACCTGCAGACTGGATGTGTCCTGGAGACAGGTGTGTGGCTGCACATGGGATGCCACTAAGAGCACTTCAGTTTGCCTTACCTGAGATGAAGTTCCATGAGCAGTGGGGCAGGGATGAAAAAAAAGAAAGGAACATCTTTACAAAGCTTGTGAAAAGGGTTTTACAAGTAAAGGACAGAGGGGCCTGAGGGACAGAAGCCCAGAGGTAATGATAAACAGCAGAAATCTGCACAGAACCACAGAAAGTAGGAAAGAAAAATTTAATGAGCATAGGGTCCTAAGAGGAACATGAAGGATGATAATAGATCAGTCTACTGAAACTCTAGTATACATAAAAATATATTAATCCAGAAAATACAGGAGTAAAGAGCAAGAGTTGGAAGTCTTACTAAAAGATCAAAATATGATTTAACTGGTATAGGAGAGCCATACCAATTAACGCCTCTTAATTCATAGGACTTAAGTGTTACAAAAGAGGTTACAGTTTGTCCAAGGACAGACAGTGGAATAAGGGAAATTTTCTTTGTCTGGAACATCACAAATCCTTCCTTTGGACTTCAGACTTGGATCACTAGAAGACAATAGACCCAATACAGATCAGGTGGATGAGACTTTTTCCAAATATTTTTAATGAGTATGTGGCAGAATTGCGCAGTGGCAATTGGGAATGTTGACTGTGGATAGAGGATACTGCAGGGATATGATGTCCAGCAGTTTCTAAGAATGTGGTCGGGAGAAGATTTGGCTACAAAACTTCAAGAAAGAATTTAGAGGGGGACATTTTTCTGGACTGATTCCAGCCAACAGAAAGATATTCACTGATGCTATGAAGGCTGAAGGCAACTTGGATAAGAAAGACAGTGAATTGACAGAGTTCACAGCTTTTCAGAAGAGAGCCCAGGGAGCAGAATAGCGAAACAAAAATAAGCAGACAAATTCAGCAAACACTGAGATTTGAGAAGTAAGCTTAAGGGGAAAGTTGTTAAGCAGAACAGAGGCAGTTCCTTTAACAAGCAATTTAGAGGTTCAAATTGTTCCGTCCTTAAGGAAATATAGAAATGGACCAATATGGCTAAATCACAAGCTGTTTAATGACTCTCAGACAAGCAGAAAAAACTAAGGAAAGGGAATCGTAGATTGGATTACCATGAACAAAATGTAGGAGCAGAGCAAAAGACCACAGAGATGCAGTACACAGAACTGCAGTTAGGAGGGACACCAAAGCCTCTCTCCCTCTCAGAAAAAAAGAGCTATGAAGTACATTTGTAATTTGTAATAAGATTAACAAGCAATAGCTGATACTAAAAAGGAGAGAAACCTACTAGTAGATGATTCTGGGAAGGCCAAAAAGTTTAATGCTGTCACAAAAATATTGACTGATATAATGTCAGGCTGATAACAGAAAAATAAGCAGAAATAAGCACAGATTTCTGAAGAAGACACAGTATTTAATTTTGTTTTTACAGAACAGCGGGCCCTTTGGAGAGAGGGAAATGCTTTAGTAAAGTTCATGACATGATCTTATATGATGTTTTTAAAAATTTTTTCCTATGAAGCCGTAATAAAGTTACAGGAAATATATGAGCACATCTGGATATTTCTATTTGCCTTTGGTCAGAAGATGTAAAGTAAATAGTTTGCAAATGTAATATTTAAAAAAAAAACAAAACACTTCCTTCCAGATTCATAAGTCAGGTTCAAACAAAAATTTGTTTGTTTAACATTTGTATTTAAAATAATTTAATTTAAATTGGGGACCTAGAAGAAATGTTCTTTTGCTTTATCACACATACATGGATGTGTGTGAATGTGTAGCTGAAGTGGATTGTATTCCCCCAAACCACCTGAGCTTGATTACGATTGGAAACCTCTATTCTATTTACTCAAGCCAATCCCATCAATCAAGATAGACATGCTTTGAATTGGATGTATTGGAATGAAATTTCCTAGTGTTCCAGTGTACTTGCTGAGCAGTACTGCATGGGACAGAGAAATCCCAAATACGGAGATCCTTTTTCTTTGGGAGAGCTGCAACATCACTTCTCTTGTCTGGTATCAGAGATACCTGCTACCATTTGGGACTTGTCTAAAAGAATATAGCTCCAAACTTAGGTGGCCTGTAGTATGTTTTACAGGCAAACCACTCAGTCTTCTTTTTTTGTGAATCAAATTCACACCCTGTTCTCCAGAGATGAGATGAAGGCAGTTGAAATCAAGGCTTTTCAGATTTTAGGTCTGCATTGGACCACGTAATTGATCTGTTGTTGATGCAGTCAAAGTCCAGCCATGCCAAAATCTGACAAACTTCCTCCACTCCTTTTTTTCAGCCTTCTCTCTAGATTCATTACTCTAATATCTTGATATCTTTGATGCCATAAAGTAAAAGGCAGAATAATAAGCTGAGCCAAAGTATTGATCACAGCAGAAAATTTTTTTCATCATCTAAAAGATAAGTCTGATTGGGAGGATTCACTGGAGGTACATTTTTCTTTTTTTTTTTTTTTAATTTTCCCTTAACTTTAAGATCGTAGTTCTTAGGAAAAAAAAGCAAGCAAACAAAAATTGAATGCCTTTTTAAATATTTGTCAGTTGGGTACTCATTAGCAAACCATATTCACTCTGCCACTCATTAAACTCACAGCAAACGTTAAAATGAGTGTTGTTAAATGAAAACGTTAAAATTCACAGTGGCGTGTGAAGGACAGACTGTTCTGTGTTGTGTTTATATCAGAAGGAATAACAGGAACAAATGGGGCAGAAAAGGAAGATAAATACCATGAGAAAATACCTGACTTCCCTCTTCATCCTCTTCACTTGTTACAACTTATTTAATTCGATATATACAAATGAGATTTAAATTATATTACCTATAGCCTAAAGCAATAAGCATTTATTTTAATTTCTAAAAGGGTAAACCATATTTTACTGTCTGCTTAGTTTTGTCTTATCTAATTTTTTGGCAAATGTTGACTAAAGAAAGAATTCTGTCCACTTCCATTCTTCTTCAGCATCCTTCTCTCCTGACAGGAACACAGATAAAAGATTATTAATCTTTTAATCTTTTCTTCAAAATCCAGTGCGTGGTCAAATTCTAGTCTAGGGCTCAGAGCAGACATTTCAGTTTTCTAGTTGTTTCTGGAAAATTACCCATTGATTTGTGTGGCAATTTAGTTTCTACAAGATAGATACAATTACACAAAGGAAGTCTCTTTTGCAACTATCAGTATTCTGGATTTATATTCTACTCAGAAAAATGATTTGGAATATTTTACTTCCTTTTGGAATAAAAAGCAAAAAAATAGTTATGATCAAGGAGTCACTAATTCTGAAGCAAATTGCATTTTTCTTCCAGTGAAAGAGAGTAGAGCCAATGGTGCATTGCAGAGATCGTTGTAGGTTCTTGGTTTCTGCTAAGACCACGAGCAGCAGTTGGTGATCTCTGTGATTAGTGCTCTCTATTCAGAACAAGCATACGATGGTTGTCATAATATTTAAACTACATTTTTGTAATAGGAAAGCTTGAAAAGTTCAGCATGATCCAAACACACCGGGAATCATAAAGTTGCAATACACTTGAATCATCCAGAAGGGAAATACAGTACAGAAAATAAGAAGGAAGCTTAAAAAACATCCTGAGAAAGACAAGAGAAGAGCAGAAACTTTATGTTCTGAAGCAATTTAATTAGCATAATTCTGTGAAATGTTGGATTCAGGCACTCCAAATTTGAGTGGAAGTGTCGCTGTGAATTTCGTAAATGGCTAGAAGTAGACCTTTTTCCAACAGAAGTGGAGAACAACACTTGCCACATCCAGGACATGGATAAACCTTTAGAAGCAATTGGATGGTTCATGAGATCCCACCAGCCACTGCACTGCGTGGGTGACCCGGCTGTCTCCACTTTCTGCACCCCTCCCGTTCTCAAACCCGCATTTTTTTTTTACAGAACTTTCCTTTCCCTAGTGCACAGAATGTTGAAATAGCAGTAAGAGAAAGGAGAGCTTTTTCTTCTTTGCACAGTCATCACCATGAGTTGGAAATAAATATTCAATTGCTTTTTCTTCCTTGAAAATATTGGCATCATGCCTAAGATGCCTGATACTATTTGATCAATAATCTTTTTTCCTAATCATTGAAGAAATGGAAATCATCCAAACTGTTTTTCAGTCTTCTGTTTTGGTTAAAGTTATGTAATTGTTACCACAACATCTTTTGTAAACTAGCCACCTGTCCTCCCCAAACCATAGGAAAACTTTGTCCCTGCTGGTCCTTAAACAAAATACAGATAGATTATCCAACCTCATTTAGGAGGAAAAGCAATGTTCAATTTTTCCCACATTAAATAATTAACAGTTTCCAACTACGTCTGAGTGTGACACTTGAAATACTGTAAAATTCTACACTCCAAGGGCTTTATTTTCTAGTATGTTTGTTTTCTGGATACATTGCATTTTAGGTGTTGTGAGATCTGTTGGATGTGCGAAAATTTCACAGCTTAGAGTGGCATCAAACGAGACAACACTGACGAGGGCATAAACCATAAAGGGTCAGATAGTACTGGCGTTTGCCTATGTGTCAGTCTGTAGTAGGAGAAAGTAGTCCCTTACTTAATTTAAAATTACACTTAAAGCAGCTTGGAAAAGACTAAAAGGAGCAGTTCTGGATTTTTAAATGTCATTGGAGATAGATAGCCTATTATTAAAATATACACTACTACTAAAAAATTCCAAAATTGTAAAATAGGATTAAACAAAACAAACCCCAACAAGACCCTGCACCCTGCACTGGAGAATCCAGATATCCACACATTCTCCTGAGGGCTCAGAAATCCCCGATATTGTAAAGCCCAGAAGAGCATAGATAGTGTGTTCAGTCCAGTATCCTTCTCATCAGCTCCTGTTTTCACAGCTTTCCCTTCTGCGGTTTTAGAGAACACTACACCTGTAGTGTTTATAAACAACACCACTAATTACTAATCTGAAGTTAAAGAAGAGACCTCCCCAGCACACTTAATCTTTGGCCAAAGCTCGAAACGTCTCAAAAATGATCTTACAAACCCTTACCCTACCCTAGAGATTATGGAATGTTATACATCTGTGCAAATCTTTAACAAGGATTCAGAGTCAGGAGACTGTGGAGACTGAATCGCGTTTCTGTGTGCTCTCCCTGGGGTCAGTGACAAATCCATAGCTCCTTGTTGCCATCAATAAGAGTCCGTCTGCTGCTGCCACGAAAGAAGAAAAAAAAAAATATCAAGTTTTAATTCTGGTGATTCAGCTCAGGCGAGACAGTGGGGTGGGTGACTGGGTTTACAGATTTTAGACCAGGTGCGTTGCTGTCAGCTAAGCAGAATGGATAGTGCTGATGCTTAATTACGGTGTACTTGCATAACTCACGGCTCATGTAGTAAAAAGAGGAAGAAAGATTTACAAGGTAAGTCTTCTGTTTAAGACAGCCTATATAATAGAGCGACTTTGCCTTGAGATTAGAAAGTTTTTAAAATAGACTAGATTTGTGCTTCCTTATGAAAGTTGCCTTTTAGCTACTGCAGCACCTCACTTTTATACGATTTTCTGCAATGTAGTTGTATTTCCAGAAGGTATTAAGTCATCAGGCCAGGTAAAGACCAGTGCAGTAAAAATTTCCACTGGTGATGATCATGAGATTCATTGACATCTCCTGTTTCTTCTTTGGGGAGTGAAAGAGTGGGAGCTTTCAGAAACCCGGTCATAGTCCTCCGATTCTCAAGGGCCACCTGCAGTTTTAATAATTTATCACAAGGCAAAGAGTAGCCTGTTGGAGTCGAAGTCCTTCCCTCGCTATGCTTCTCCCTGCCCTTTGAGCACCTGCCCGCTGGGCGCCCTGAGAGGGGTGCGTGCTCCCTCAGGCCCCTCTGTAAGTGACCTTTCTGCGTGGAAAGCCCAAAGTGAGTCTACTAACGCTAAAATACTCCAACAAAGCAAATAATATTACAGATAGCCTTCTACTGGTATTTATCATAAACTCAAGTGGCTGGAGCACATTAAAAAGATGATGCATATCATGCATTTCTTAAATAAGCTATTTCGTATTAGAAATACCTCAGCACAAAGTTGTTCTTTTAAAAAAACTCATCTTTTATAAGGCCAATCTAAAGCTTCTTGAACTAGATGGCTTCAAAGATTCAAAATAAGAAGTTCAGTGAGCTTCAGATCAGGTTATGAATGTCACCGTGCTTTCCGCTATCAACTAACTTTTGGCCTACCTGCCAGGTCTACCCGCCAACCTTTTGTAAATGTTTGTGATACCACTAGAGGTTCTAACTAGATCACTCTCAATGTCATTCAGAATCTAATAACATTTACAGGTTTATAAAGAAAGACCCTTTTTATTTTAAGTAACTAAGTATTTTAAAAATTTAGAAGGCAAGTAGATAGGTCATCTCAACATCATACAGATTAGCTTGCTAAAAAAATTTCTAAGTCTGCCATAAAGTATGTCTTTGGTCATATTTATGTTGTTAAAAAAACTATATAATTTTATGGGTGAAAAAAACCCTAATAGTGTAAATCTGAATAGTGAGTGCAAGACCTGAGCCGCCCTAAATACGGATCTTGCCAAGATATAACTCACCTTAAAGTGACTCAAGCCCTGGATCTACTCACAGCTTAGAAAGAAAAAATTTGTCTGGGTCTAAATAATTAGAGCATTAGAAGTTCAAATGCATCTCTCAAATTAACAGCCAGTGTAGTTTCTGAACTGTTGTACCTGTGTGTTCACAGTAGGATTTGCCCCCTGATATTCAGGAAACAGCATTCATAACTTGCTTTAGCTTCGAAACGATCTCACAAATACCTGATTTCACACAGGCGGTATTTTGGCAGCCTTGTCTCAAGGTGACAGAGGCACAGACAGAAGTAACACTCCCATCTGAAGGAAAGGTTTTCATCTCACCTTACAAAGGTGGAAGAACTCACTGTTACTTAGCTGCTACGTGAACACTTAAGAACAATTAAAAAAAAAATCTGAAAAGCTGCATAAATTTTGAATCTGCATAACCTTATGTGGCATGTACAGGTGTGGTGTAATCTGCATTTCCAACTTGTTTCTTTCACTTCAGTAATCTCACCACTCCCCCAAGTTCCAGTGTTCGTATGAGTATCTTGTGCATATTGCAGACAATACAGACCCTTCTCCCTTTCACGTTGAGAAACCTCATGCCCCGTGTGATGGACAGGAAAGCAATTTATTGCAGAATTAATGGTCTGTGGTTACCTTAAAGTTTAACCTTCCCCATCCTTTAAAATGTAGCTGTATCTCAAAGGCGTTTAAATACCCATCTTCTTCTTTTACATTCCCAACAAAAACTAAAAACTCAGCGAAGCAAGCCCAGGAACAGACATCCTTCCACCTTTCCCTTGAAGCATCAGCCCCTTGCAAGGGGCAAGGCTGGCTGGAGGGTGAGCTGGAGCCTGGAGGTCAGGCGTTTTCTCAGCCACGTGTACAGAGCCTGCAAGGAGCAACCTAAAATTCAGTCCCTGAGAGGGAAAAGATTGGACCTGGGTTATGTCTGGGCATGGTCAGCAATGTGCTGCTTCAGTCTGCTGTCTGCTCTTGGAGGGATGAAGGCCAACTACAGACCAGACTGCATTGTCAAGTTAATTGCAGTTGTTTAAGTAAAGTGACTGTTTCCCTAACGTTGGCACTTGTGAGACTTTATCTGGAGAAATATGTCCAGTTTGGGGCCCCCCAATACATGAAAGACATTGACATGGTAGAGCAAGTCTGGAGGATGGCCACTAAAATGATAAAAGGGGTGGCGAACGTGAGGTGTATGGAAAGGCTGATAGCGGGAAAGGTGGAGCCAGACTCCTCGGAAAGGTGCAGAACAAAGGGACATGAGTTATAATGACTGATATTCCAGTTAGATATTGGGGAAAACGCATGGTAGAGCAAGTCTGGAGGATGGCCACCAAAATGATAAAAGGGGTGGCGAACATGAGGTATATGGAAAGGCTGATAGCGGGACAGGTGGAGCCAGACTCCTTGGAAAGGTGCAGAACAAAGGGGCATGAGTTATAATGATTGATAGTCCAGTTAAATATTGGGGAAAACATTTTTTGATCCTTTCAAAGGTGGTCAAACACCGCACAGGTTGCCCAGGGAGGCTGAGGGATTATTCCTCTTCTTGACTTCATATTAGCCTTGGTAACCTGATCAAAATTCAAAGCAAGATATAACTTTAAAGGTGGCCCTGCTTTGAGCAGGGAGTTGAACCAGATGACATCCGTAGGTCCCTTCAAATCTAAGTTATTCTGTGGTGCTGATGTACAACCACATGCTTCCCAGCTTTACAATCTTTCCC
>NW_009619408.1:0-5971 GCF_000690535.1 Cariama cristata | reverse complement strand
AGCACCCTCAAATCTTTCTTCTCAGTAGATGTATGAGAGACCTCTTTGTTTCCTACCACAATAACTCATAGCAATCAAAAATTTTGCATCTTACCTCTCAAAAAAAGATCCCCAAATTACTTTCTTTACTACCTACTGATCTATTGAAATACATACAAAATTGGAATTTTCAGTCATCTTCTCTTGTCAATGAAAATGTCTACAAGCTATATTCAGTTCGTTTCCAGATAAGCTCTTTGATTCCAGACAAGTCAGCTATCCAGGCTGCTTTTTTGACCTAATTATATGCTCTAAAATCCAGAGTGCATCTTTTTCTAAAGCACACTTGATGTGATATGGATTTATTATCTGCTCCACATACAGAACAGCAGGAAATCAATGTGCACACAACTTATTCATCCTCTAATAGCTGATAAGAATAATTAAAAAACGTCTACTTACTGACCATACATTCATATTTACTGTCCAAAATGTGGTCTGTGCAGTGTGGAAGAGTAATAGAAGGAGATTGAAAGTTGTTTGTGAATTTTTAAGGCAATTCATCTGCTAGTATAAATTATTTAAACTTTCTCAAAGTCAGTAGAGCTGAATGAAAATTTACAGCAGCTACAAAACATATCCCTTTCAAGTCTTAATTTTCTGCATTTTAGTTAGATTTCAAATCAAAACACTTTAATAATTTCTTTTGGAGCTCAGCCAAAGCCCACCACGGTCAATGAAAATGT
Organism: Cariama cristata; assembly: GCF_000690535.1. NCBI lineage: Eukaryota > Metazoa > Chordata > Aves > Cariamiformes > Cariamidae > Cariama > Cariama cristata. Next base: position 5,246 of record NW_009619408.1, on the reverse strand, counting down.
TCCCAGCGAAGGCAAGGGGCTTCTGATCAGAACTATTACATTTAAGTTACTTGCATTGCAATTGTTACCTCAGTTCTGTCAAAATGACTTTATTTATCTGGGGAAGAAAATTCAGGAGCTCTAGGATATGGGGAGAAACTATTTGAACAGATATTAATGAAAGAAACTAATGTTAAGATTGATTCAAATGCTTTTGCAACCTAAAGAATGAGATGGCATTATTCAAGCTTTGATGCTTCCTGGAAATCATTTTTATGCAAGATACCTCTTTTTCCTCTTTTGGTTGTATTATGCCAATCTCTCTCTTTTTTTTTCTCAGCCCCACCCATCCTTAAGGTTTACACCCACACCCCCACACACACCCACCCACCCACACACATCCCCCTCTTAAAGTCCAGTTTGTTCAATGGACTAATGGACTAATGGACTTATCTTTTGACGGCAGCGTTCTCAGAAAAGTGCCGTATTGGTGGCTGAGACGCAGTCCAGGTGTCTCGGAGAGGGAGAAAACAAAGTTCTGTTAGAGAAGTCATCATGTTTTGGATATGGATAGTGAAAGAAACACACCATTAAAAACCTGTACGTCCCTTGTCCTGATACTGCGAATAGATCTAAAAGCCTAGCTCATTCCTTTCTTTTTTTTAATCAGAGTCAAACTTGAACATCTTCCCAGGTAGCCATAAGGGAAGGAAGGAGGGGATTGGACAAGAGGGAGTATTTCAGTTTTTTGGGGTTTTTTTCCAAGACCAATTGCCCTTTTGATCACAATAATTTACAATGTTAAGTAATAAAACTGCCACATGAAATTTGGATATGATGCCACATAGAAGCTTCTCAAGCAAATTCTTATTTTTCACTGTAACATAAACATTTGGCAGTAATTTCACATTAAATAGCTGAGTCATGAAAGAATTGGAATTTGTGCTCAATTGGTGCTCTGCTGATGTGTAACTTAAGAGAGTGATAGACACATAAAACAACATGAAGGGAAACCTGACATTTATTTTAAAAAGTATTTTTACTTTCTAGTTCTGTATCATTATTCATACTATTAGCAAATTTTACATAAATGAAGGCATTTTTTTAAACTTCAAAAGACAGCTTTCGAATTCCCTTCTCTGTTAGAAGAAATCTCACATGGAAGCAGCAGTTGTGTCCATGACAATGGCTTTAGATATTGGAATAATTTCAAAGTTTTTTTCTAAAAAAGACATCTTTAAGCATAATGAAAAAAAGAACATTTGAAGATTTTTAATTTCAATGGGACTATTCTCAAGGACTAATGTCTGCAGCATTGGGGTGACAGTCCCTGATGTAGAACTGTGAAAGAAGTCTCGTGGCTGCTAGACTTACTTCCTACTAGTAAAATTTCACTGCAATAGAAAATAGGCATCTTTTTTTATTATTATTATTTTGGAACATTTGAGTTGTCCATGTTTCGGTAGTATTGCATTACAGTCTTGAATAATGATAAGGTTTGTAATGAACAGCTTATTAAGAGATGCAAAGCTATTTTCGTATATGTTATTTGACTCCTTGTTCTAATATTGACATGTATTTCAATTATCAAATTAGTTAAAATAATTAACAAACAAAAGTATGAATTCAGGATGTCTGGGACAAAGAAGAAAGTAACAGCTTTTGCTTTTTTTGAAAATTTACTTCATTAAAACTTTTAAGGCAGCACGCAGATCCTTCAGGTATGATTTCAGCTGGATTTTTGTCTATGGAGAACCTCGTAGGGATAATAGATCCAGTCTGCTGTCAACATTCAGCACTGCCAGTGGAAGAAGAGGTTCAGTTTAACTAACTCGGTCTTTTTGCTCAGAGAGTTCAGATATCTTGAGTTTGTAAGGACTGAGCTATGTTTTCTTTTTCTTTATGGTTTTCTTTTTCAGCAGATTAGGACAGATTAAGATAGATCCCCTTTGAAGGGCTTTGAACTCCATTCTCTCTGCTAGAAGGACAACGAAGATGGAAAGCTGATGCTCAGTGACTGGTGTTATAAGGGGTGATATTTTAGCTTTAAAGTGAACAATTAAGACAAACCCCTGTGTTTTCCAGTTGTGACAAAGTCTGCCTGGTGCAGGAGCACAGCAGCCGACAGAATTACGGGTCTGATTTGTACACATTGATCCGGAGAAAGATTTGAATCTGCCTATTGAAACTACTGCCAGCTGCCTGCAGCACCCCTGGGACAAACACGGCAGATGGAGGTTGCCAGAACAGGATAACCGTGGCCCTTCCCTGCCAATATGGTCCTTTACACCCGTGGGACTTGGGGAGAGCACCTGAGCTAACTATTTCACAGGGGGACTCCTCGGCTGGGGCTTTCCTCTTCCTTTGTCCAGAAGATGTAATGGAAAAAAAAGAAAGGGAAAAAAAAATAAGCCAGTGACTATATCTCTGCATCTTCCTGACCATATTTAAGTTATCATCATCATAACTATAGTGTAATAGCATTGCAAATAGTATTACAATGCTGCAAATAAGTTTCTCTGTTGTTCTTATTCTGACAATATTTTCCTTAGCATTTTTTCAGTTAACGTAGCTTTTCAGTATGTTTCCTCTACATTGTTTGTTTTGCCAATAATTAAGATTCCTTTATGGTCTCACTACCATAGCCTGTGATTTGATTGCTGTTTAAATCCTTTAAGTGTGATTTTTCTCAGGACTTACTTTTCTGAATTCCAAAATTGTTGCACTGGAATTTCATTTCATGTCCAATTCAGTAGGCAATCGATTGTGTAAATCCACTGCTAAATATGACCATTCCCCACTCCTTTTCGCTTGCCTGTACCGCACTCATTGCCTTTTAGAGGTAGTGGAGCTCTTGTGGAGGCTGAAGAGCTAGGGACATCCACGTCCCTTTGTCCTTAACCACTGGTGGGGTAGAACTGCACCGCTCGTCATTTGGTCGGATTTAATAAGTCAGCTGTTAACACAGCCAGACCTAAATCAGCGTTCAAAAATGCTTCGTACAAGCTCTGTTCTACCATGCCCTTTCAGGACCTTGACTTGCCGCAATTCTAGAAAGGTTTTCCTAAGTTTGCAGCTATTTAGAAAGTGCAGATGTTGTTTCTTCTTGTCCCTGGCACAGGTGCATGGGAAGTGGTAATCTAACAGTGAGTTATTATGCTAAAAAATTCTGCTGTCTGCTTCTCAGGTGTACGTCACAAAGAGACTAATCTTGTATGGATTTTCCTGTTTGTTATCAGAGGCAAAATGGGACTCTGATATTCAGGTATATAAAAGTGGTTTTTTCTCTTCTTGTCTTTCCTTCGTTATGTACAGTGAGAGAGAAGGATGGGTGCAGTTCTTTACAGCTATCAGGAAGCTATCCTGATTGTAAGTCAATAATTTAAACTCTGTAAATTTGCTTTTGAATAGGGAAGTTCTCTGGCTGGCAAGTTAACTGTACCATGGGTGAGGTGATGCTCTGTATTGTAGTGCTTCCAGAGAGAGTTGCTGTTTCCACATCAGTTAGGATATCTGTGGTCCGCAGTCAGTACTGTGTTGTTAAGTTTTCTTTTCTTACTTACTTTTTAATTATGTGTCCTTACAATTACATATGCTCTGTGTTATTCATATTTTTGCGTTGTCTGGGGCCCTCCGTTATCCCAGAAGATCAGCGGCTGACGACAATAAGTCTGTGCCTGTGCACTGAAAACCGCAACAGGCTTCCAGCCAGTACCTCCTTGCGGGAGGTTGAAGCAGCAACCAGCAGCAAATTTCCAGCGAGTCCGTCCAACACACAAACGTTTGCCTAGTGAAACAGCAGTCACCCCATGTTACTGTGAGGAGGGTTAGAAATCACAAAGAGCAGAGACCTCTACTAGGAGAAGGGGTTCCCATTGCCCTGTTCACGATGTAAACATGCTCGTTCACGTTCATGATGCTCCGTTCACGATGAAACGGTCTCAAGTCATGCTAAGGGAGGTTCAGGCTGGATATTAGGATGAACTTCTTCACTGTAAGAGCCGTTAGGCATTGGAACGGGCTCCCCAGGGAGGTGGTGGAGTCACCATCCCTGGAGGTGTTCAAAAAACATTTAGAGGTGGCGCTTCGAGACATGGTTTAGTGGGTTTAGTGGGCGTGGTGGCATCAGGTGTACAGGAGGACTTGATGATCTTTGAGGTCTCTTCCAACCATAACGATTCTATGATTCTATGAAAGGCGGGAGCTACTGGCGTGGAGCGGTACGTAGGCAAGGTTTCTTGGGGACCCGCAGTCGCCAACTGACCTCCAAGGAGCAAGGCATGGCTGCAGATGGCATATTTGTACATTTACCTGTTCCTGTGCATTTTCACAGGGGTACGAAAGACTCTACTGAAGTTCTACCATCTCAAAATAAGCCCGGTTGCCGTTTCAAGGCAAGAGACAGCATAACAAACTCACTCCCTGCCGCAGGCTCCTCTTGACTGATCAGTCATTGCGGCACGCAGTATTCAGTTGCACAGCTAGTGGCTCTCGTCCTATCACAACCAACTTTCCTTCCTTCTTGTAAAGAAAAATAAGCAATCTCACTGTCAAATACTGGAGTGTATTGTGGTGACTTCAGATTTTGCACATTGTTGGGTTTTTTTCCTCGCTGCCCTCCTCCTCCCCGAGGGGTAAGCTACTGGTGAACTATCTGGATTGTCTGGCTCTCCGCAGGCTATTTCCTAGGGCTTCACTTTTCATTTTGAAAAATATGCAAACTTCCATCTGTTTCTTGACTACAATCCTTCTGAGATCTACGTATGTATGAGCTTTTTGTGCTGAAGAGGCAGGTTTCTCATGACTGTCATTTTATGTAAATGCATTTTGACATTAGTTTTCCGCATCCACATACTCGTCCTACCTGCGTATTGTGGTTGAGGTGCCACTCAGAGTAGTCGCTGCACTCCCACAGCGTTTGCCATGCCATTGGGCAGCACAGTTAAGTACAAGCGAAGGCAGAGCTGATCAACAGTAAAATCTCAGGTTTCTGTTTTTAGCCAGGGTGTATGTGCTTGTGCTCTACAGCAGATGTTTCTGCCTTTGAGGCAATTTCAGTGCTGAGCTATTTTAAAGACAGATTATTCTACATGAACAAGTAAATTCATAATTAATTCTATTTTCAACTTTTCAAGACTGTTTTTTTGCTACTGAGGGAAAACGTGTTACTGCCTAAAATGTGAGCTCTGAGAGTTTATATAATTCTTGTTTCATCAGTGGCAAAGGATAATGTGTTCTGACCAGCCGTGGCTTTGATTCATACCTAG
>NW_009619407.1:41062-43019 GCF_000690535.1 Cariama cristata | reverse complement strand
TGGTGTCATCTGCAAACTGACTGAGGGTAACTCTTCTTTCTGCAGGTCCTCCAGGTGGGAGTGCAACATCTTCAGTGGACTGAAAGGTGCTTCAGCAGGTATGGTGGGATTAATATGGATTAAAATTTGGCTTCCTGTTCCACCAGACATTGCACCAGGGAGAAAATTTCAGGGCTGTATTTTGAAAAAGGTGCCTATCAGGATTTCAAAAGTGTGAAAGCTCTTGAAAATTTCTTTTTGAAAGTGTGTCTTTTTGGAAGGGTATAAGTGCTAAGTCCTCCTTGGGAATTACCTGCACCCGTTGGAGCCTGCAGCTGTTGTATCATATGGATCAGAGATTCCTGTAGGCTTGTAGTCATTACCAGCCAGGTCAAAACAGACATCATCAGATATAGCGGCAACGTAGACCGCTGCAGGAACCAAAGACGGGCTTGTTGTGGGTGAGAGGGCAATGCCTGCTTTTGTTCCTTCCTCACACCAATAGCGAGTTTATCTGCAACAGCTCTTTTGCATGCAATCAGGTAAAACAGGGGAAATACATTTATACGGGTATATTTGCAGAACCGTACATAGACAGTGTTTTCCAAAATCATGTCTAAAGACTTTGTCTTTGGAATGTGTATTTATGTTGAGTTTTACTGCTTAGGTAACTGCTCAATTAAGAAGTCAGAAGTTATTAGGCTAAATCAATCATTGGTAAAATTCCATGCTCAACATTATGTTTGTACATCCATGAAAAAAATGAAGAAGTATTTTAGCTCCCTAATCCGTTCCTGCTCCTTGCAGTACATTCCAGCTGAGAAATGGGACACAACAGGAAATAGTTTACAATTTTTTTATGTGAAAGGGGACTATAACTGTCACTTCTGTTTAGCTTACAGTTTCCCGAGTTTTGCCAGTCTTTTAGCCCATTCAGATAGGATAGCTTTTAATTTAGCTGTCGTCATTCATAAACTACCCACATGAGTATTGCGGCGGGGAAAAATTACATGAATGACTTCTGGAAACAGTGACTTCCTAAAGACTGTTATGAGAAGTAATATTACATTATATCCGCAGTCGTCTTTCATATAAGGGATCAGTGGATTTTTTTAGTTTGACACACACAGCAGAGTTAGTGGAAAGGGAAGGTAACTCATACAGTGTTAATGAAGAGAAGTATTTTCCCTTTGTGATAAATTGAAGTGACATGCGAGGATGGCCCTTAAAAATCCTCCGTTTATTCCCCTAGGGCAAAGTCTCTTAATGGGCTAGGTCCAATTTCACTAAAGGCAGTGGAGATTCTTAATTGGCTTCAATAGTCTTTGGATCAAGGCCACAGAAGTCATATAGATCAAAATATTTTCAGGTATCTAGCTGGATGGCAAGAAGTGGCTGCTGTGATTATGTTTGTATGAACATCGTATTTTTATTCTTCTCTTTCACTGTGGGGAAAAAACATGTTTGTTGTTTATTTCTCTGTCCAATAGACATCTACAGCTTTCTAATGTCATGCAGAGGACACTAATGCAATATATTATGCATGCTATCTGTGTTCAGTTATGTCATTGGTTTTCACCTCGCCTCATTTGTCTATTGAGTCTGGAAGGTGGTTGAGGGGTGATGAGAAGGGAAATACCCTAAATCTGTCAGAATTACTTAGACACGTTGATATGTTTTGAAAAAATGAGTACTCATTGCTGTGCATTGCTTTTCCAAGGTAGATTTCCGAACTGGCACATGCTACATTCTTTAAATGTGCACAATTGCATTGATCAGCCTCTATTTTATTATCAATAATATGTTATTAACCCAGATTTATAAAAGAGAGACACAAATAGTCTCAGGAAAACAATACGGTATCTACTCTGATCTATTTTTTCCATTTCTGATTTTTGTTTGCATATTTATTTCATATTCCATCTATCCTCTCCATGCTTTATTAATGTACTTTCATCGTGAGATAAAACAAGTACAG
>NW_009619407.1:37656-41031 GCF_000690535.1 Cariama cristata | reverse complement strand
TACACTACACAGCCCTCTGTAAGTAAAGAGCACGCAATCCACTGTGCTATTGTCAGCACCCACACAGTACCATGTGCATTTTCCCAAATCAAGACAAGACTTTCAACGAAAATACCCAGTCTTTTCTGGGTCTTAGTCATGCAATTTACTGAATGATGTTCTTGTGATTTTCCTTATCCTGTTTTACTCCCTTTTTCCATGGAAAAATGAAAGGGAAAGACTGCTTGAAAAAATTGTGAGAGTTTTTATTAAGACGTTAAAAAGAAAGGGAGCTGCTGACCATTAGTCTGAATGATTAATATCCTGTATAATTTAGCCTGAGATGGGGAAACAACAGTTTCTGAAATCCTTGATTGCTTAAAGGTCTTGGACCTTTCCTACGCAATGCTTTTTATTACATTTCATAACAATAACATAACATAGCTTCCATCTTACCATTATACCTCATTGCACAGCGCTTCTGTACTTGTGTGTAAGGAAAAATACTTCTTTACACAGCATTTCTGGAAATGTTTCCATTTAAAGCGTATGCTTATTGATTCATGAAACCCCTAAAATTGTTTGTGAAATTCCTAAAACTCTTCAGGTTTGCTAATCAAAGAAAAATAATGTCATTACTGAAACACCTTTTGAAAGTCCCATCATAATTTTAGAAAATAAAATGAATAGGAAATTCAGCACTATCTTGGCTGATTTGTAACACGAAGGTGCTACCAGACATTAAGTTTTCAAGCTGCTTGTTTGCAGCAACTCTTTCCAGACTTGGGCAGCAGTTGCTCATGTGCTGTAGACACTGTCTCGCTTGCTTCAAAACTCCTGCAAATCAATAAAATAGAAATCACTTGCCTTTGCCAGTAAAACACAAAACAAAAATAAACTTTCCGAAGGCTCCATATCCTCTGGTCTGAAATAAGAGGGAGATAAAACAATTAATTTAATTAGGACTCAAAATAAAATCTGAAAAATAACCTCTAAGAACTAGTCCAAAGGATAAAGCACAGAAAAACAAAGAATACAATGGAGACAACATTTTTTTCCTTTATGTGTATCTTTTGTTTTCTTTTTATGCAAAAACAAATGATGAACTTTGGATGTACTCTAGCATTATTTTTTTTTTTTTTTTGTTCAGAGACTCCATCATATCCTCTGCTTCCTGTGAAATGAACGGGATACTACAAATAGTCTTAATCCAAAGCAACACCATATTGCTCCTTTGGAGAGGGAGTGAGAAACGGAGAGAAACAAACCAACACACGGTCAAAGGAAATGCAGATAAACACGTAACAGAATGGGTAGTGAATCCAATTGAAGAAATTCTCTCTCCTTCCCCAGTTCTCTCTCATGTACACACACACACACGCACATCTACACACTTGATTTATTTGTGAAACAGTGTCTTCTAAACACAGAATTTTGCATAGCGGAAAGGCAATTAAACGGAACAGCTTGAAGCTGCCAATCACTCCAACTACCAACAAAAGCATCTACTATCAAAGCAAATAATGTAAAAGTACAAAAAAATACGTTCTATCAAAGCAAATAATGTAAACATGCAAGCAAAAAATAAGCTTGTTTATCATCTGTCATAGAAAAGTATACGTTTTTTAACCCTCCCCCCTCAGGATATGTCTTTTTGTATTTCATTACATTAATTTGTCTATGTATCTGACATGGAAGGTAAAGAACAATAACAGAAGTTAGCTTTTCTGCACACTTTTCTGTTGGGGAAGAATACTACTGCTATTAAAGATCGGTTCATTTTTTTTTTTTGGCTTCTGGTGTACAAATAAATTGACAGTCACAGCTTATCATCACTTAAAGATGCATGTGCTTGCTGGAGTTTACTGAAACATGATTGGCTGCTACATAAATCAATCTGATAGAGATCGGTCCCATGAAAAAAAGATAAATCATTAGCCTGTGCTTTTGGAATGTAATTCATTTTAGATAGTGATTATTGATGATTTCATTCCATTGGTACATGTACATGTCTAGACCATGTTTTTGTATAAAATGTTAAAACAGCGGAATGTGTTCATTTCAAGAGAGACCATGAAGTAATAATGATTAAAACCTTCTTATTGTAACACTCCAGTTGTAAAATTTTTGTGCAGAAAACTTGGTTTCTCTTAAAGTCAAATTCATGGCTTTTATAGCAATTATAATTTAGTCCTCTACCTTGCATGCAGCATTTTATTGCGTATTGCTTCAAGTTTTTCTCCACTAGAGTAACGATTCTGCACAGGCATGTTCACAAGGTCTCGTTATGGTGACACCAGGTTTTACTGGTGTGCAGTATGTCAGACTGAGCCATTCACTCAAACATACTCAAATTGTGCTGGTTAACCCAAACTGGCTTTGGGTTAACCCTTGTTACCAAGGGAACTTTCTTTCTTTGTGCAATAATTTGATTTCATATTAGTTGCCAACTAAACATGTAACTATTTTCCTTTATGCCATGAGTCATGATGATGGTAATGAAAAGGACTTTGAAAGCATCTTGTATAGACACCTCTTGGTTTCTCGCAGCAATGTGGTAAAGGAGGTGAGCACCCTAATGCCATTTTGTAGACATGGAATATGAGGCAGAGAACAGATTTGCCAAGAACCCATAGCAAGTCACTGGTAGAAGGCTGTTTCTGAAACATAAAGCTTATCTTCTCCTTTCTTTCAGTATGTTAAATAGTCACATACAAGTTCTGTGCAAGCTGAAAATCAGTCCTTCAGCAAGGAAAATGATATGTTCTTAATATTTTCTGTGCAACTTTTACTTGGTTTCGGCTTCTTTTCTCTTTCCTCTACCTCTTTTTCAAACTGAACAAAGCGTACATTGCTTCCAGAAAGCAATCTCTTCTAAAATAAGACCATTTTGACATTATCTAAGCCAAAAAATTAAAGCATCCTGAAAAACATCTTAAAATAGGAAAAACATTTTATCATGTGCATGGCTAATTCAAAATCAGCCAAACAGAATCTTACCAAACTCTCCAGAAGAATTTACCTCCAGGCTGAGAACAAGCATGGAAAATTCAGGGCACTTCTTCAAATGTTTACTCTTACTGATCTCACCTCCCTGTAGAAAGCACAGAGGGGCAAATGAAAGATAGATGAGCACTGTGCGCTCACAGTGGAGGAGATCTCGGTCTCCTGAGAAACATCCACAGTGGAGGAACTGAGTAGTACCGAGTTGGGTAAAACTCCTAAGTTCACTGTAAAAATATTTCTGAAACTATTTCCTCCAGAGGCCATAGATTTTGAAGTTTGCACCTTATCTGTACCAAGAGATTTTGGGAAGATACTTTCTGAGTTTGTATGCCCATCTCTCTATCCGTCTGTTCATCCATCTCTTTTCCTAGCAGGCTGCTCTTGAGAAGA
>NW_009619407.1:35725-37625 GCF_000690535.1 Cariama cristata | reverse complement strand
GCTGCCTGCTGACCTGGCTGCTGCTGGCAGGTTTCTCGGCTGTGTCCCAGCAAACGGCATGCGGAACACCCATAAAGCAAGCTCTTAAACAGCAGCATTTTTCACTCCCTCACAAAAATCTTCCAGTTTTGCTGCAGATGTTTTTCTGCCGTTCTTTGTATCCCCACTTTCTGCTTATACTGCAGAGCTTCATTCCCATTGGTTTTCAATGAATGGAAAGCTCGAGGAAAGAGGAAAGGAAGGGAAAGGAAAGGAAAGGAAAAAGGAAAGGAAAAAGGCAAGGAAATTGCAGAGGGAAAATCTGTAATTTTCTCCAATTCCCAACAGGCACTAACAGCAGTGTAATTTTTTCCATGGCCTTGGGGACACTTGCGTTTGAGCAATCCCCTTCTTCTTGAAAATCTTCTGAGACAGTCAGGTTGTTTAAATTGGCTTGTTTTAAATGGGTATAAATTTAACATCACTTGCAAGGAGTCTGGGTATTAGCCCAAGGACACCTTGCTTTTGTATTGTTGGTTCTGTCATTTTCCAACTTTCTGAAGATTACAGGATTGTTTGCTATTTTGACAGAAAGCTGACACAACATACATTTATTTGCAATGAAAAAGAAATAAATATAGCTCTGTTATAGCTATGTAACAATAAGGTTATTCTAGGAACTAATTGATCGTACAGTACGTCTGATTTCATTATGTCTGACACTGCTGAAAGAGATTATGCTAACTACTAGTAGGTTGCTAGTGTGTTTAGAGTGAAACACTTAACAAAATTCTTGGAAAATGCGTTTGTGTAGGCAACTTTTGCAGGGAGGGGGAAAACCAAGCTTAATTGTTTGGAGTTCTGCAACCAGAATTAGAAGTTAGTCTTTGCTGGGCACTAGGTTTATGGAAGTCTTTGAATGCTACAAACTTTTTCCAAGTGATGTTTTATAGAATTGCTTTTAAAAACCCCAGAGGGTAAATAGTATTCTCAGAATAAACAGAAAAATGCTGACCTTGTCAGATTTAGCTGCTGAAAGCCAAGCTGTTTTAAGACTTGGAGGATCAAGGGTCATGGTTATAAACAACACAGATAAAAAGAAAGAAAGGAAGGAAAAAAGAAAGCAAGCTAGAAGTAAAAAAGAACTACACGGTGAATATAAGTAATAAATACATTGACCTTGACAAGAAGGGAATGAGATATTTATGTAAAAGGCAGGGAGGGGGGAGAGACGGCAAGGAGAGGAAGAAGAGAAAGTGCACAAACTGTACTTGGGAAAAAAATGTTTCTTAGAGCTTGTTTAAAGCCGGAAATGAGTCACTTTAGTTTCATATGTTTTTAGTTTCAAAAGGGGAGAAAGGTCAAAGCTTCTTTGTTTTAAATAAACTGGTCACTACTTCTGAAGTGTAACATGATAGGGTTCAAGAGTCTTAATGAAACTGGTATTTCCCCGACACCCCGGGCTGCAGCACCTCAACAGTTGCATGGTCATGTATTGTAAACCCGGGGAGTTTTATAAACAAAGGCACGGCAGAGCGTGACTTTGCTCATGACCTTCATACCCTGGTGCTCCTGTGGCAGCCATATGGGCATTGTGATGGCTAAATTTGCCACCACTTATATACTTTCACAAATTGCAGCTGCACACATGGCCCTCCACTATCATGCTCAGGAACATGAACCGGAGCTATTACCCAGAGCCCTGTATGACATCTCTTTCCAAAATGATTCTGATCCGGTAAAGTTTCACAGAAAACAAAGTGCTAGAGACACTCAAAGTCACACCAGAAATTAAAACGGCCGTTGCAAAGAAAGGTAGCAGGAACGTTACAGAAAAAAACCCCCAACTCAACCCAAAAAGAGCAATGCAAATTTGAACTAGGCTTTTGGTGGAAATGGGTTCACGGAGGCTCGGGGTTTA